>NW_006780523.1:1196859-1206583 GCF_000442215.2 Lipotes vexillifer
TTTTGGTATGTGGGCCTCTCACTGTTGTGGCCTCTCCCGCTGTGGAGCACAGGCTCCGGATGCGCAGGCTCAGCGGCCATGGTTCGCGGGCCCAGCCGCTCCGCGGCATGCAGGATCCTCCCGGACCGGGGCATGAATCTTTGTCCCTTGCATCGGCAGGTGGACTCTCAACCACTGAGCCACCAGGGAAGCCCGGCAGGCAGATTCTTAACCACTGCACCACCAGGGAAGCCCACTGTATTAAAATTCTTTAGTTACAATCCTGGAAGTTGAGTTGCACGGTCAAAGTGTATGCAAATTTTAAATAATTTGAATATTGAAAATTGGCCTCAAAAAGGGTTATACCAATTTAATCCCCACCAGCATATCTTGTGTTTGTCAGTTTCTTTAGTATTTGCCAAACTGGTAGGTTAAAACATCTTTTGTTTTATATGGCAGCCTACAGAATTATTACACACCTCTTCCTGCTCTTCAGTACGCCTAGCTCTGTTTTGAGGTATGGGAACAAATACTCGGAGGGGTGTTTTATTATTTGACTTGTTCAGTGTCTTCACTGTGAACAGTTTAGACTCCTGATTCTAAGGGCAATATCTCATTGCACCGATATTCCTATTCTTATCTTAAACCTGAAATGAATATGATTCTCTTTAAAGACAGAAATTGTTTTCTGTGTCAAGGGTCAATAAATGTAGACATACTTCAGATTTGATCTTTACTACAGCTTATATTACTTCTTTTTTTTTTTTTTTTTTTAATAAATTTATTTATTTATTTTTTGGATGTGTTGGGTCTTCGTTTCTGTGCGAGGGCTTTCTCTAGTTGTGGCAAGTGGGGGCCACTCTTCATCGCGGTGCGCGGGACTCTCACTGTCGCGGCCTCTCTTGTTGCAGAGCACAGGCTCCAGACGCGCAGGCTCAGTAGTTGTGGCTCACGGGCCCAGTTGCTCCGCGGCATGTGGGATCTTCCCAGACCAGGGCTCGAACCCGTGTCCCCTGCACTGGCAGGCAGACTCTCAACCACTGCGCCACCAGGGAAGCCCCTTATATTACTTCTTGATATTCATTTACTATTGACTATATTTACTGTTGACCATCTAAAGATCTACATGACCTAATAATGTAAATGCATTAAGCATATAATGCCATGATAACTCTATTGAAATTTTACTAACAAAACGCTAATCCAAATGCAAGCTGTCTCTTATGGCACACAAGCCAGGATTACAAAGTAAAATAAATTTTACAGCAAAGGGAGGGAATTTATCAACATCATTTTTTTTTTTGTCCTTAGTCTTTTTTGCTTTCTAGTCATGACCTGTTGATTCTTTTTCTTTTGGGGTTCTAGCATATTCTCTGGGTGACATTACTTAGTGTGCAATCTGGACTGAAATCCAGCCCAGAGTCTAAAAGACAAGCTGAGGAAACATCTGGCCAAGTTGGAATTCTAGAGGATAAGTAAAGCACGCCAAAGTCATGCTTGTACCAGGACTGGTGAGGGCGGGAGAAGAACAAGATAGCAGTTAGAATAAGATCAAGACACAAACTGGCAGGAGCCAGATGAGGAAACACAATTTTAAATCCATCCAAGATTTCTAAAACTTAGGAATTGAAAGAAATGCCGTGCCTTTACAATGTTATTTTCTTGTAGATAATTGTCTTAACCTTAATTAAGGGGAATTCCACTCCTAGTGGAGAAGTACAATTGACACGTAATCGTATGACTGGGAAATGTTTTATAAAAAACGATGTAAAATCTTTCAAACTGATGAAATATAAGCTCGGATGTAACCTCAAAGCTTATGACTACCCGTTTCTTCTTTCTATCCTTAGCACTTAGAAAAGTACCTGGTACGTAGCAGGTACTCAGGAATTCTTTGGATGAATGGCAACCTTGTTTATTCCAACTAATAGCTCAACGTCATAGAATAGAAATGGCAGACAAGTGCTATAGCAACCTCTAAAAATGCCCTCTATTTCTAATGTATCACTTCTATATTCTACCATTCAAGAAATTATGTTGGCAATTAGAAATTCCTAAGACCATGTGCTCCTATGAAATATTCATGAACATCTCCAGTCTTCTTAAGCAGAACAGTCGTGACAAGGACTTGCAACTCTGCTTGCACTTGCTACAGCATATATTTGGTTGGGTAAAATGGCACAAAAAACAATGACACTTTTTAAATGAGTGTTTTTATCCAGTACCTAAACTTAGTATTGTTGTGAGAGTTTGCTTAAAATATACCTGTAATCTTTGAGATAACGTCAATTTGGGGGAGCTGATTATACATTAGTAACACATTAGTAACTATAATTTAACAATACCTAAACTTGGGAGTAAAAGTATAGAAAAGAGATAATCATATATGAATCCTAAAACAAAAAAATGACCTTTCTGAATCCCTCATGGATGTAACAATTAGGGCCGATGAAGAACAAATCTTAGGTTTTAAACATGGTAGTTAAATTGTCCTGTGGAGCATTTAACCTTGCACTTGGTGAAACTTCATTTTAGAGCCAGGATCAGAACATCTAAACTGAGCCCAGTGTTTTGCAAAAATGTTTTCCATAAAAGGGTTCATGCCAGAACCCCTGGATTTGTTTGTGCAAACTCATCCCCATCCTTGCAAGAGCAACTGAGTGCATGTATTACTGAGAATGGATAAGCTGTGAGATTTTCATACGACAAACAGATAATTACTAATATAGTTATAAAAATGACTTTAGACAAGCCACTTTCTGGATCCCAGGTTTCTCAATGTTCAAGGTTAAAATGTCTTTGACTTACAGTATGGAATTGGACACACACATACATTCTTATGTGCCCACACAGAAGCACACCCTCTTTTGGGAGCAGTGTATCATTCTAATGCCTCAAGTACATGGTATAACTTTTGAAGGTCAGGTCTCATCCTTAATGTCATTCTTGAAATTTTCCTCAGAATGAGATTTTTAATGTTTACAATGACATGTATGATACTCAAGTAATGAGAAACCACAGTCGCATAAGAACAACTAAAACCCCCAAAGGCAAAGTTAAAATGAGTACCATTAGAGGTCACGGCTAAGTAATGAGGGCTTGTTAATGATCTCATTCATTGACCTTGAGTTGTAGTCAAATTTTTAAAAATGCACGTTTCAAAAATTTATAATTTCTAGTTAAGTTCTAATTATCTCACTAGTGATGTTAAAATATTTAGAAGATAGAAAGTTGGTTGCAAGTGGATTATGCTGATATCGAGTGTTATAAAAGCATTAGTAGTTTTCAGAGGAATATGCTTTTTGGCTGGTGCTTCTAAAATGAATCTTAAATTATGTATCATCCTTTCCAAAGCCAGAAAGAAACAAAAAAGTATATTCACGTATGAGGGTGGACATTTGGCCATTTATTTTGAGTAACATTCTGAAGACTCAACTTTGTCCAGCTTCACTTATTAAAAAACAATTTGGAATGGGCAAGCCAGATATTGTTTTTATGAAAATACAACAGGAAAAATAAATATGTGTACCAAAGCTGCCAGTCTTAAGAGTTAGGTTTTGAATAAGGATATTTATAAAACATTCTAAATTTTGTGTCCTTTTTAATTCCCTATTATTTTAAAGCTGAATGACAAGTATTGATGTATAATAACATAAAGGGTTAACAGAATAATGGGATCTAATATTGATTGGGTGCCTACTATTCAGGGTTCTGTGGAAATCACTTGTGATGATTTTTAAATGTCACAACATGACTCTAAGATAGGTGGTAGCATTATTCCTGTTTTATAGTTGAGAAAACTGAGGTTTTAGGGCTAGGAGGTAACTTGCCCAAGGACACACAGGTAATTGTTAGGTCGAAATTCAAAGTTGGGTTGGCCTGATTTGAAACTACCAAGAGAATACAAAGTGTCTGACATTCTAGCTAGTCTTCCCGCGTATCTCTCTCCTGTCCACAAAATGTTTTAAAAGATCAACTTGGCAAGTTTTATTAATAGCAACAATTTAGGAAGAATATCTAAGTGCTTACCATGTATATCACCCATTCTTCCAGTCACTTTACTTGCATTAATTTAAATAACCCTCTCAATACCTTTGCAGTGGGGAAACTGAGTCCCAGAAAGATTAAGTAGGTTTCTCAAGGTCACACGTCTAGTATCTGGTACAGCTATGATCCAGACTCAGAAATATAAGATTCCAGTGCCTGAACTCTTAAAACTTGTACTCTACTACGAACCCCTCATGTGACATGGGAAGATCAGGGTCAAATCTCTTCTTTGTTAGAGAGGGAAATACATTTCCACTAAGTTCAAGTGGACAGGGGGTGCCAGTGGGAGAACTTATAAGTGGCTCTGTTGGACAGTAAGAAATTGATTCTAAAAGAAGGAAAACATTTGGTTGTAGGTTACCCTCTATGTGAATATAGAATTATGAAACATTAATTTGGGGATTAGGGAAGGTGATCATAGGACTTGGTTTGCCCAGGAAAGTTCCGATTTATATCTGTCATCCCAGTGTAATTATTATTATTATTTTTTTTATTTTTATTTTTTGCTGTACGCGGGCCTCTCACTGTTGTGGCCTCTCCCGTTGCGGGGCACAGGCTCCGGACGCGCAGGCTCAGTGGGCACGGCTCACGGGCCCAGCCGCTCCGCGGCATGTGGGATCTTCCCGGACCGGGGCACGATCCCGTGTCCCCTGCATTGGCAGGCGGACTCTCAACCACTGCGCCACCAGGGAAGCCCCCAGTGTAATTATTAATAATAGTTCACCCTTTTCCCTCTCACAGTTGTCCCAGTTTGGGCAGTAAATTACATGGTTAACCTAGGATGATGAGACCCAGCATTTAGTTGTGGATATGCCCAGAGGAAGGACAAATGACTTTGGACCAGCCATTTTCTGGATCCCAGGTTTCTCATGTGTAAAATGAAGTTTTATGTTATACCAGAAGGTCACCACGTTATTTTTCAGCTAGGAGGCTTTATCTAAACCAATACTGATATTTTATGAATTTGACATTAACGCACTTTATTCTACATCAAAATCACTTGAGAGAGCTTACCAACACGTAGATGTTCTTGAGGTTCATTCCAAGAGATTCGGATTCTGTTAAGGCTGGGTGAGGCCCAGAATCCTACATTTTAACAAGCACTTCAAGTAGCTATGATGCTGTAACCCTTGATTATACATGCTGCCCTAGACTATACACTGTCTGAGAGCAGGGAATATATCTTACTGAACGTTGTAATTACAAAGTAGTTGCTTTATTATATGTTGAGTGAATACATGAGGGTTAATAGTTACTACATGCTAACAACAAAAACAACACTGAGTTAAAGCTGATCTTGTATGTAACATGATATGTAACATGGATTTATGGCTTTGCACACCATAATGAATATTGCTGATATAAGTAAGAAAAGTAGATGTCTGTAAAACCTAATTTCTCCAGTCAGGCACTTAGTAACAAGCATTGTCAGGGTCTATGAAATCATTTTAGAAAAAAAAATTCAACAGACTTCTAAGTCCTTAGAGCACTGGGTGCAGGATTAAGAGGAGAAGGAGGGAAGTACTTGAGTTCCCATCCCTGCAGCATCAGGGTTTTCCTTGGGTTTGGAGGCGAGAAAGTCTGTCCTATGTGTTTATGCTCAAAGACTGTATGTGGCAACTGTGAAAATGCAAGGCTTGCAAATTTTGGCTATAAAGAATTCTCTGCACAGTATGACAGTGCCTGTGTGATTGTCAGTTGGAGAAATTATAAATATTAGATTTATGTTCCAAGTAAAGTATTGAGCAATAGGATATCAATAAATATATTAAAGCCATAGGGACTAGCAAAGGGTCTGTAGTCTAGCAGATCTGTATTCAAATTGCAGCTTTGCTAAATGTGAGCTTATAATTAGATCTTTCTGCTTGTAATACTGCTTTGACTTCTGTTATCTCATCTGTCAAATGAGCATATGAATACCTCTCATAGAAATCTTGGAATAAATTTAGATTAAATGAGGTGTGTGCCAATATCTAGAATGTTGTTGTAGCAGTAGTGGCATAGTAGTAGTAGTAATAAGAATAATGCCAGCAAGAATTTACTGAGCATTTACTATGTCTCACATATTTTTCTAAGAGGATCACATATACTGTCTATTCAATACATTAAAACTCACAGTGGGGCCTCCCTGGTGGCGCGGTGGTTGAGAGTCCGCCTGCCGATGCAGGGGATACGGGTTCGTGCCCCGGTCCGGGAGGATCCCACGTGTCACGGAGCGGCTGGGCCCGTGAGCCGTGGGCGCGGAGCTTGCGCATCCGGCAACGGGAGAGGCCACGACAGTGAGAGGCCCACATATCGCAAAAAAAAAAAAAAAAAAAAAAAAAAAAAAAAACAACTCACAGTGGTCCTACAAGGTATGTATTATTGTTCCGATCCCCATTTTGAAAAATTAAGGATTGGGTGTACAGAGAAGATAATTAGCCAAAATCAAACAGCTGATCAGCGGCGGAGGCAGGATTAAACCCTGAGCAGATGTACTCCAGAGGCTTAGTTCATATTCTGCACAACCTCTTCATGTTCTACTGCTGTAATAACTGCTCAGTGAGTAAACCGAATCTGATTAAATATGGTGAAACTTGAGTGTGGTTAGCTCTGTTCCTGGTCACCAGTAGCCAGGGCCTCACTCTGTGGAAGGTTTCTACATGACAACCATGGTGAACTCAGGAGTGGTTATATGAGTGGATTTGGCCAGTGGAGTGTGGGTGGAAGCAGCGTATGCCACTTCAGTGTATTGATAGAAGTTTTAAAACAGTACAAATTTTACTTAAATCTTTGACTCTGTTGTAGGGAGCAGCAATGCTCAGGATGGTGGTTGTGCCATCAGCCTGGTCCCTGAGTGAGGATATTACTGTCATACAGAGGATCAGAACTCCATATCCATGTTTATGGATACATTGTGTGAGAAATAAACCTTTGTTGTTTTATGCCATTGAACTTTGAGGGGGTGGCATTTGTTACTGCAGCATATCCTAATGTTTCCTGACAGATACATCCAGAAAGGTTTGGAAAATAGTAAAAAAAAAAAAAAAATAGGAAATGAGCTGAAGTGCCATAAAGGATGTAAAGTTCCAGAGATAGTATGTAATTCCAGAGATAGGATTTTGGTGAAGATTCCATGATGAAATAACCTTCATGTCCACTGTATTTCTCTGCTTGTGATCTACGCTGTGTTATTCTATGAGGGATAATAGGACTAATGCCACACAGACAACCTTTTCCTTCTACTTGTTTATTTTGACAGTACTGTTTTAATAATTATATATATTTGTGAGAACATAACAGTACCTTAAAAGAGCAGGCTTCAGAAAACAACTACAGGCATACCCTGCTTTTACTGCACTTTGCAGATATTGAAGGTTTGTGGCAACCCTGCTTTGCCAAATGATGGTTAGCATTTTTTTTTTTTTAGTAATAAAGTATTTTGAAACTAAGGTATGTACAGTGTTTATTTAGACATAATGCTATTTTACACTCAATTGATTACAGTCTAGTGTAAACATAGCTTTTATGTGCACTGGGAAACCAACAAATTCGTGTGAATTTGTTGTTTCTGCCAGTGGCTTGGAACCGAACCTGCAATGTCTGAGTTATGCCTGTATAGGGATAAAAATGAGTTCTCCCTGACCTTACAAACCTGTGCTTATCTGGTCCAGATAATGCAACAGCCATGTCAAACTATCAAGATGGTGTTGATATGAAAGCTTTTTGGCTTTGCAGAAGTTAAAACAGGGACTTAATTTCAATCCAGTAGCATCCACACAACAGAACATTTGATGGACATCTGATTATCTGTCTTATCACTGTTCTTTTTTAATACCCTGAAAGTCTAACTTATTAATGAATTCAAGCGCTATTTTTAGAACTCATTCTTCTTACTAATTGTGGATTTAGTAAAACTTGATAACTAAGACTGTGTGAGCTCCTTGAGGTCAGGGACTATCTTATATATATATTTGAGAACCTAAGGTTAATAGTCTTCCAGTGAGTATTTATTGACCTGAAAATTGCTAGCCAGTGGATTAACACTGGGAAATGATAGGTTTTTGTTTTTGTTTTTTTAAAGAAAAAAAGGATGGGCTTCCCTGGTGGCGCAGTGGTTGAGAGTCCGCCTGCTGATGCAGGGGACACGGGTTCGTGCCCCGGTCCGGGAAGATCCCACATGCCGTGGAGCGGCTGGGCCCGTCAGCCATGGCCGCTGAGCCTGTGCGTCCGGAGCCTGTGCTCCGCAACGGGAGAGGCCACAACAGTGAGAGGCCCGCGTAGCAAAAAAAAAAAAAAACAACAAAACAAAAAAAAGAGAAAAAAAAAAGGAGGATAAAAATACTTATCCTCATAGATACTACAGATCAGCGGTAGTGGCAGATATTAATCACGTTTAATAAATGTATAATATTAATGTGAACTGATGTAAGTAATTTGCAGGAAACAAGCAGGATTTCATAAGAGCATATAATGATTGAGAAAAATGCAGAACAAAGTGCTTGGTACATTATAGTTAATAGTTGTTGCATGCTTTGAACTTTTCCTTAATCTTCACACCCTTTTCTTGCTTGAATCCAGGAATTCTGTTATCCTATGTGGGTTATTTTTTTCCCCCACATCCTACCTATTGCTTTAGAAAAAAACTTTACTGAGGTATTGTTAACATAACTGCAATAATTTATGGTATGCACTTTGAGTTTTGACACACACACATACACGCGCACACACACACACACACACACCCATGAAATCATCACCACAATCAAGATAACCAGTATTTGCATTCCCTTAGGTTTTCCTGAGTCTGTTTGTATTCCAGCATCCCTTTACTGCCATGCCTAGACAACCACCAGTCTGTCATTGTAGATTGTTATGTGTTTTCTAGAAATTTATACAAATCAAATCATACAGCATATACTCATTTTTGTCTTCTATTTCAGTTTAAGGTGAGACCGTAAACTAAAATTGTTCCCTGTCAGGGACATTCCCTGGTGGTGCAGTAGTGATGACTCGGCGCTTTCACTGCCAGGCTGGGGTTCAATCCCTGGTCCGGAGCTAAGATCCCGCAAAGCATGTGGAGTGGCCAAGGGGGAAAAAAGAAAAGAATAAAAAAAAGTTGATATCTATTACTCTTTTATGGCCAACGCAGAAGTTCCTATTTCTTAAATTTCATTTGTGCTTCTGTCTTAAATTTTTTATTTAACATAGTTAAATTTTTATTAACATAGTTACAGATCAAATGCTGCAAGTTTTCTGACACAGAACATAAAAATCCCTTCCTGATCCCTCAGTTCTATTTTCCAAAAATTACATCTTAATTTTTGAAAAATATTTTTGAGGTGTATTTGTATTCATAAACACACATGTACATATGTATACCCATATTCATTTGTATTTATATATTTGTGTATATTTATGTGTGTGTATATGTATATATATATATGAGAGAGATGTATTACCATTTTAACTGCTGTATAATATTTAAATGTATACCACAGTTTATCCAATATCTTACTTAAGGCCATTTGTATTGTTTTAAGTATTTTTATTAATATAAACAGTAGGGCAGTAAGCATCCTCCTACATGCCCTCTTGTTTACTAGTGTGAGAAGTTGACAGGTCATAGGGTATGAATATTTTCTAATTTAATAGTATCACCAAATCCCCCTTTAAAGTATAAAACCCAGCAGCATGGTATGAGTTTTATCATTTCCCT
>NW_006780523.1:1206593-1221593 GCF_000442215.2 Lipotes vexillifer
ATCCTTGACAACATGCCTTTATGACCCATCAATTATCAAAGAGCCATCATACTGGAAACAAAATATAGTATGTGTGAAATAGTATATCACTGTTGTTTGTCATTTCCATGTCTGTGACTTATATAAATTGCTTGCCCGCATCCTTTACTCTTTTATCTGTTGGGCTGATTGTCTTTTTCTATGCGATTTGTAGAAATTTTTGTAACATTTTGAGTCATTTTATTTCCTAGGTTATACGATTATCGTCTCCAAGGCTACTGCTTTTCTTCAACTTTGTTGTGTTGATTTTCATACATAAATTATGGTTATATCGGACTTAAATTTCATCAATATTTTCTTTATACTTTTTGCATTTTCTGTTCCTATCAAAAAACCCCTATATTTTCTTTCATTATTTTAAAGTTTGTTTTTAATGTTTATATCTTTAATCCATTTGGATTAGCATTCTAATTTGTGGAAACCTAATTGTTGCAACAGCATTAGTTGAATAACCCATTCTGACTCTACTGGTTTGTAATAAAAGAAATAATAAAAAGTAGTCATAATAGATAAGATACTGATAACCTTTACTTAGTCCTTAATACACATCAGGCACTCTTTCACATGTTTTAATATGTATTAGCAGTAATCCATGAAATGGATAGTAGTAGTATATCCATTATGTAGTTGAATAAATTAAGGCACAGAAGATAAATAGCACAAAACTACATAGTTAAGTAAATGGCAGAGCTGAGACTGAAAACAAAGCAGTCTCCACATCTTTTCCAGTGCTGTTATCTCTTGTCATTTTGTCAGTAGCCATTCTATCAGGTGTGAGATGATATCTCATCATGGTTTTGATGTGCATTTCTCTGGTGATTAGTGATGTGTGAGCACCTTTTCATGTACCTGTTGGCTATTTGTATATCTTCTTTGCAAAAATGTCTATTCAGGTTCTTTGCCCATGTTTTAATCTGAATTTTTTTTTTTTGCTCTTGAGTTGTCTAAGTTCCCTTATATATTAGCTTTGTTATCAGATACGATTTGTAAATATTTTCCCCCATTCCTTAGGTTGTCTTTTCATTTGTTGATTTTCCCCTTCTGCTGTACATAACCTTTTTAGTTTGATGTAGTCTCATTTATTTTTGCTTTTTTTGCTCGTGCTTTTGGTGTAATATCCAAAAAAATCATTGCTGAGACCAATATCATGGAGTTTTTTTTCCTGTTTTAGTCTGAGTTCTACGGTTTCAGGTCTTACGTTGAAGTCTTTAATCCATTTTGAGTTAATTTTTGTGCATGGTGTAAGATAGGGGTCCCATTTCATTATTTTGCTTACAGATATCCAATTTTCCCACCATCATTTATTGAAGAGACTACCTTTTCTCCATTGAGTATTCTTGGCTTCTTGGTCGAATATTAGTTGACCATTTATGCATGAGTTTATTTCTGGGCTCTTGATCAGTTCCATTCATCTATGTGTTTTGCAATATATGAAATCATTGCATTCTACACCTTAAAATTACACAATGTCATGTGTCAATTATATCTCAAAGCTGGAAAAAATAATTTTCTAAAAGATAACAAAGGAGTTTTGTTGTGATTTTCTTGGGTTTAGTTTCTTTGGCATACTACTTTTCTATCAAGATCCAATATATGTTTAGGTATATTTCTCAATTATCTTCTCTGTTTCTATTGGTCATTTCTTTACTCTGTGTGCCAGTACTATTGTGTCTTGATCCTTATAGTTGTATGATATTTTTTGTACAGCCAGTATCTGATAGGAATAGTCTAATTTGTTCTTTTTAGAACAGCCTCAGCTCTTCTTGAAATGTTCTTCCGTAGGAACTTTGGAATCAGTTTGCAAAATCAGAAGTTTGCTTTTGGAACGTTAATGAGAATTGTATTGATTCATTTGGGGAGATTAGGTATTTTATGATTATTATGCCCTTCTCTCCTTCTGTTTTTGTATATCTTGTCATGTAGTTAGTTATTTTGTATTATTAAAACAACTGAGGTTGGGCTTCCCTGGTGGCGCAGTGCTTGAGAGTCCGCCTGCCGATGCAGGAGACGCGGGTTCGTGCCCCGTTTCGGGAAGATCCCACATGCCGCGGAGCGGCTGGGCCCGTGAGCCATGGCCACTGAGCCTGCGCGTCCGGAGCCTGTGCTCCGCAAATGGGAGAGGCCACAACAGTGAGAGGCCCGCATAACGCAAGAAAAAAAAAAAAAAAAAAAAAAACAACTGAGGTTAATTTTAAATATAATTGGCATACAGACATGTATAGAAAACATATGTTCAAATTAACATTTAATTAAAAAGTGAAAATATATTTAAGCCCCACTCTGGTCAAGAAAATAGAACATTAATAATGTATCAGAACACTGTATGTCCCTCCCTAATCATAATCCTAACCCTCAACCTTAGTGATAACCATGATCCTGACTTTTGGGATAATTATTTCCCTGCTTATCTTGACACTTGTACTGTTTTTTCATACATCCCTAAGATATAATTTAATATAATAATTTTATGTGTTAAGTTTTTCCTTCAACATTTCCTTTTTTCTGAGATTAATACGTTAATCTGCTTGTACCAGTAGTTAAGTCACTTTTGTATCCATGTAATATTTTCAGCTCAAATATGTCAGTTTATTCATATTATGGTTTTTGGAGTTGTCTCCAAATTGGGGTGAATACAGACAATGCTGCTATAAACGTAATTGTATGTATAGTGCATATGTGTGTGAGCTTCTCAGGAGTTAATACTTTGACATTTTTTTTATGCTTTAATTTAATTTATTTTTTAATACAGCAGGTTCTTATTAGTCATCCATTTTATACACATCAGTGTATATATGTCAATCCCAATCTCCCAATTCATCGCACTCCCCCCACCCCACCCCTGCCGCTTCCCCCCTTGGTGTCCATATGTTTGTTCTCTACATCTGTGTCTCTATTTCTGCCCTGCAGACTGGTTCATCTGTACCATTTTTCTAGGTTCCACATATAGGCGTTAATGTATGATATTTGTTTTTCTCCTTCTGACTTACTTCATTCTGTATGACAGTCTCTAGATCCATCCACGTCTCCACAAATGACCCACTTTTGTTCCTTTTTATGGTTGAGTAGTATTCCATTGTATATATGTACCACATTTTCTTCATTCATTCGTTGGTTGATGGGCATTTAGGTTGCTTGCATCACCTGGCTATTGTAAATAGTGCTGCAATGAACATTGGGGTGCCTGTGTCTTTCTGAATAATGGTTTTCTCTGGGTATATGCCCAGTAGTGGGATTGCTGGGTAATATCGTAGTTCTATTTTTAGTCTTTTAAGGAACCTCCATTACTGTTCTCCATAGTGGCTGTATCAGTTTACATTCCCAACAGCAGTGCAAGAGGGTTCCCTTTCCTCCACACCCTCTCCAGCATTTGTTGTTTGTCATTTTTCTGATGATGCCATTCTAACTGGTGTGAGGTGATACCTCATTGTAGTTTTGATTTGCATTTATCTAATAATTAGTGACGTTGAGCAGCGTTTCATGTGCTTGTTGGCCATTTGTATGTCTTCTTTGAAGAAATGTCTATTTAGGTCTTCTGCCCACTTTTGGATTGTGTTGTTTGTTTTTCGAATATTGAGCTGCATGAGCTGTTTATATATTTTGGAGATTAATCCTTTGTCCGTTGATCCATTTGCAAATATTTTCTCCAATTCAGAAGGTTGTCTTTTCGTCTTGTTTATGGTTTCCTTTGCTGTGCAAAAGCTTTGAAGTTTCATTAGGTCCCATTTGTTTCTTTTTGTTTTTATTTCCATTACTCTAGGAGGTGGGTCAAAAAAGATCTTGCTGTGATTTATGTCAAAGAGTGTTCTTCCTATGTGTTCCTCTAAGAGTTTTACAGTGTCTGGTCTTACATGTAGGTCTGTAATCCATTTTGAGAGTATTTTTGTGTATGGTGTTAGGGAGTGTTCTAATTTCATTCTTTTACATGTAGCTGTCCAGTTTTCCCAGCACCACTTATGGAAGAGGTTGTCTTTTCTCCATTGTATATCCTTGCCTCCTTTGTCATAGATTAGTTGACCGTAGGTGGGTGGGTTTATCTCTGGGCTTCCTATCTTGTTCCATTAATCTATGTTTCTGTTTTTGTGCCTGTACCATATTGTCTTGATTACTGTAGCTTTGTAGTATAGCCTGAAATCAGGGACTCTGATTCCTCCAGCTCGGTTTTTTTCCCTCAAGACTTCTTTGGCTATTTGGGGTCTTTTGTGTCTCCATACAAATTTTAAGACTTTTTGTTCTAGTTTTGTAAAAAATGCCATTGGAAATTTGATAGGGATTACATTGAATCCGTAGATTGCTTTGAGTACTATAGTCATTTTCACAATATTGATTCTTCCAATCCAAGAACATGGTATATCTCTCCATCTGTTGGTATCATCTTTAATTTCTTTCCTCAGTGTCTTATAGTTTTCTGCATACAGGTCTTTTGTCTCCCTAGGTAGGTTTATTCCCAGGTATTTTATTCTTTTTGTTGCAGTGGTAAATGGGAGTGTTTCCTTCATTTCTCTTTCAGATTTTTCAGCATTAGTGTATAGGAATGCAAGAGATTTCTGTGCATTAATTTTGTATCCTGCAACTTTACCAGATTTATTGATGAGCTCTAGTAGTTTCCTGGTGGCATTGAGGATTCTCTATGTATAGTATCATGTCATCTGCAAACAGTGACAGTTTTACTTCTTCTTTTCCAATGTGTATTCCTTTCATTTCTTTTTCTTCTCTGATGGCCGTGGCTATGACTTCCAAAAGTATGTTGAATACTAGTGGTGAGGGTGGACATCCTTGTCTTGTTCCTGATCTTAGAGGAAATGCTTTCAGTTTTTCACCATTGAGAATGATATTTGCTGTGGGTTTGTTGTATATGGGCTTTATTATGTTGAGTTAGGTTCCCTCTGTGCCCACTTTCTGGAGAGTTTTTATTTTAAATGGGTGTTGAATTTTGTCAAAAGCTTTTTCTGCATCTATTGAGATGATCATATGATTTTTATTCTTCAATTTGTTAATATGGGGTATCATATTGATTTGCGTATATTGAAGAATGCTTGCATCCCTGGGATAAATCCTGCTTGGTCATGCTGTATGTTCCTTTTAATGTGTTGTTGGATTCTGTTTGCGAGTATTTTGTTGAGGATTTTTGCATCTCTATTCATCAGTGATATTGGTCTGTAAGTTCTTTTTTTTGTAGTATCTTTGTCTGTGTTTGGTATCAGGGTGATGGTGGCCTCATAGAATGCGTTTGGGAGTGTTCCATGCTCTGAAATTTTTTGGAAGAGGTTGAGAAGGATGGTTGTTAGCTCTTCTCTAAATGTTTGATAGAATTCACCTGTGAAGCCATCTGGTCCTGGACTTTTGTTTGTTGGAAGATTTTTAATCAGAGTTTCATTTTCATTACTTGTGATTTGTCTGTTGTTATTTTCTATTTCTTCCTGGTTCAGTCTTGGAGGGTTATACCTTTTTAAGAATTTGTCCATTTCTTCCAGTTTGTCCATTTTATTGGCATAGAGTTGCTTGTCGTAGTCTATTAGGATGCTTTGTATTTCTGCGGTGTCTGTTGTAACTTCTTTTTCATTTCTAATTTTATTGATCTGAGTCTTCTCCCTCTTTTTCTTGATGAGTCTGGCTAATGGTTTATCAATTTTGTTTAACTTCTCAACGAACCAGCTTTTAGTTTTATTGGTCTTTGCTATTGTTTTCTTTGCTTCTATTTCATTTATTTCGGCTCTCATCTTTGTGATTTCTTTCCTTCTGCTAACTTTGGGTTTTGTTTCTTCTTCTTTCTCTGGTTCCTTTAGGTGGAAGGTTAGATTGTTTATTTGTGATGTTTCTTGTTTCTTGAGGTAGGCTTGTATAGCTGTAAACTTCGCTCTTAGAACTGCTTCTGTTGCATCACATAGATTTTGGGTCGTCGTGTTTTCATTGTCATTTGTCTCTAGTTATTTTTTGATTTCCTCTTTGATATCTTCAGTGATCTCTTGGTTATTTAGTAACGTTTTCTTTATCCTCCATGTTTTTTTCTTTTTTTTATGTTGTTTTCCCTGTAATTCATTTTTAGTCTCATAGCGTTGTGGTCAGAAAAGATGCGTGATATGATTTCAATTTTATTAAATGTACTGAGGCTTGATTTGTGACCCAAGATGTGATCTCTCCTGGAGAATGTTCCATGTGCACTTGAGAAGAAAGTGTAATCTGTGATTTTTGGAAGGAATGTGCTATAAATATCAATTAAATGTATCTGGTCTGTTATGTCATTTATAGCTTCTATTTCCTTATTTATTTTCGTTTTGTATGATCTGTCCATTAGTGTAAGTGAAGTGTTAAAGTCCCCCACTATTACTGTGTTACTGTCGATTTCCTCTTTTAGAACTGTTAGCAATTGCCTTATGTATTGAGGTGCTCCTATGTTGGGTGCATATATAATATATCTTCTTCTTGGATTGATCCCTTGATCATTATGAAGTATCCTTCCTTGTCCCTTGTAACATTCTTTATTTTAAAGTCTATTTTATCTGATATGAGTATTGCTACTCCTGCTTTCTTTTGATTTTATTTCCATGGAATATCTTTTTCCATCCCCTCACTTTCAGTCTGTATGTGTCCCTAGGTCTGAAGTGCGTGTCTTGCAGACAGAAGATATATGGGTCTTGTTTTTGTATGGGTTCAGCAAGCCTGTGTCTATTGGTTGGAGCATTTAATCCATTCACATTTAAGGTAATTATTGATATATATGTTTCTATGACCATTTTCTTAATTGTTTCGGCTTCTTTTTGTAGGTCCTTTTCTTCTGTTGTGTTTCCCGCTTATAGAATTTCCTTTAATAATAATTAAATAATTTGGGAGATAATTTTAATACACTTGAGCCTTCTAATCTGGGAATATAGTGTAACTGTTTTGCTTGTCTTTAATATACCTCAGTAAAATTTATAATTTTCTGTAGAGTTTTATAGATTTTTTGCTAGACTTAATCCTAGGTATTTCATGTTTTTGATGCCTTTTAAAAGTTATCTTAAAATTTTCTAACCACCTGTGGCTAGCATACAAAAATAGATGTTTCTAAATTGATTTAACTGGTGTGAGAAGATATCTCATGGTAGTTTTGATTTGCATTTCTCTAATGATTAATGATGTTGAGCATTCTTTCATGTGTTTGTTGGCAGTCTGTATATCTTCTTTGGAGAAATGTCTATTTAGGTCTTCTGCCCATTTTTGGATTGGGTTGTTTGTTTTTTTGTTATTGAGCTGCTTGTATATTTTGGAAATTAATCCTTTGTCAGTTGCTTTATTTGCAAATATTTTCTCCCATTCTGAGGGTTGTCTTTTTGTCGTGTTTATGGTTTCCTTTGCTGTGCAAAAGCTTTGAAGTTTCATTAGGTCCCATTTGTTTATTTTTGTTTTTATTTCCGTTTCTCTAGGAGGTGGGTCAAAAAGGATCTTGCTGTGATTCATGTCACAGAGTGTCCTGCCTATGTTTTCCTCTAAGAGTCCGATAGTTTCTGGCCTTACATTTAGGTCTTTAAGTCATTTTGAGCTTATTTTTGTGTATGGTGTTAGGGAGTGATCTAATCTCATACTTTTACCTGTACCTGTCCAGTTTTCCCAGCACCACTTATTGAAGAGGCTGTCCTTTCTCCACTGTACATTCCTGCCTCCTTTATCAAAGATAAGGTGACCATATGTGCATGGGTTTATCTCTGGGCTTTCTATCCTGGTCCACTGATGTATCTTTCTGTTTTTGTGCCAGTACCATACTGTCTGGATTACTGTAGCTTTGTAGTATAGTCTGAAGTCAGGGAGCCTGATTCCTCCAGCTCAGTTTTTCGTTCTCAAGATTGCTTGGCTATTCGGGGTCTTTTGTGTTTCCATACAAATTGTGAATTTTTTTGTTCTAGTTCTGTGAAAAATGCCAGTGGTAGTTTGATAGGGATTTCATTGAATCTTTAGATTGCTTTGGGTAGTAGAGTTATTTTCACAATGTTGATTCTTGCAATGCAAGAGCATGATATATCTCTCCATCTATTTGTATCATCTTTAATTTCTTTCATCAGTGCCTTATAATTTTCTGCATACAGGTCTTTTGTCTCCTCAGATAGGTTTATTCCTAGATATTTTATTCTTTTTGTTGCATTGGTAAATGGGAGTGTTTTCTTGATTTCACTTTCAGCTTTTTCATCATTAGTGTATAGGAATGCCAGAGATTTCTGTGCATTAATTTTGTATCCTGCTACTTTACCAAATTCATTGATTAGGTCTAGCAGTTTTCTGGTAGCATCTTTAGGATTCTCTATGTATAGGGTCATGTCATCTGCAAACAGTGACAGCTTTACTTCTTCTTTTCCGATTTGGATTCCTTTGATTTCCTTTTCTTCTCTGATTGCTGTGGCTAAAACTTCCAGAACTATGTTGAATAAGAGTGGTGAGAGCGGGCAAACTTGTCTTGTTCCTGATCTTAGTGGAAATGCTTTCAGTTTTTCACCACTGAGGACAATGTTGGCTGTGGGTTTCTCATATATGGCCTTTATTATGTTGAGGAAAGTCCCCTCTGTGCCTGCTTTCTGCAGGGTTTTTATCATAAATGGGTGTTGAATTTTGTCAAAAGCTTTCTCTGCATCTATTGACATGATCATATAGTTTTTTTCCTTCTGTTTGTTAATACGGTGTATCACGTTGATTGATTTGCGTATATTGAGGAATCCTTGCATTCCTGGAATAAACCCCACTTGAGCATGGTGTATGATCCGTTTAATGTGCTGTTGGATTCTGTTTGCTAGTATTTTATTGAGGATTTTTGCATCTATGTTCATCAGTGATACTGGCGTGTAGTTTTCTTTCTTTGTGACATCCTTGTCTGGTTTTGGTATCAGGGCCTCATAGAATGAGTTTGGGAGTGTTCCTCCCTGTGCTATATTTTGGAAGAGTTTGAGAAGGATAGGTGTTAGCTCTTCTCCAAATGTTTGATAGAATTCGCCTGTGAAGCCATCTGGTCCTGGGTTTTGTTTGTTGGAAGGTTTTGTTTGTTTGTTTGTTTTGCAGTACGTGGGCCTCTCACTGTTGTGGCCTCTCCCGCTGCGGAGCACAGGCTCCAAACGCGCAGGCTCAGGCTCAGCCATGCGGCATGTGGGATCTTCCCGGACCGGGGCATGAACCCATGTCCCCTGCATCGGCAGGCGGACTCTCCACCACTGCGCCACCAGGGAAGCCCTGTTGGAAGGTTTTTAATCACAGTTTGAATTTCATTGCTTCTGATTGGTCTGTTCATATTTTCTATTTCTTCCTGCTTCAGTCTTGGCAGGTTGTGCATTTCTAAGAATTTGTCCATTTCTTCCAGGCTCTCCATTTTATTGGCATAGAGTTGCTTGTAGTAATCTCTTATGATCTCTTGTATTTCTGCAGTGTCAGTTGTTACTTTCCTTTTTAATTTCTAATTCTATTGATTTTAGTCTTCTCCCTTTTTTTCTTGATGAGTCTGGTTAATGATTTATCAATTTTGTTTATCTTCTCAAAGAACCAGCTTTTAGTTTTATTGATCTTTGCTATCGTTTCCTTCATTTCTTTTTCATTTATTTCTGATCTGATTTTTATGATTTCTTTCCTTCAGCTAACTTTGGGTTTTTTTGGTTCTTCTTTCTCTAATTGTTTTAGGTGCAAGGTTAGGTTGTTTATTCGAGATGTTTCCTGTTTCTTAAGGTAGGATTGTACTGCTATAAACATCCCTCTTAGAACTGCTTTTGCTACATCCCATCGATTTTTGCGTCGTCGTGTCTCCATTGTCATTTGTTTCTAGGTATTTTTAAATTTCCTCTTTGATTTCTTCAGTGATCACTTCGTTATTAAGTAGTGTATTGTTTAGCCTCCATGTGTTTGTATTTTTTACAGATCTTTTCCTGTAATTGATATCTAGTCTCATGGCGTTGTGGTCGGAAAAGATGGTTGATACAATTTCGATTTTCTTAAATTTACCAAGGTTTGATTTGTGACCCAAGATATGATCTATCCTGGAGAATGTTTCATGAGCACTAAAGAAAAATGTGTATTCTGTTGTTTTTGGATGGAGTGTCCTATAAATATCAATTAAGTCTATCTTGTTTAATGTATCATTTAAAGCTTGTGTTTCCTTATTTATTTTCATTTTGGATGATCTGTCCATTGGTGAAAGTTGGGTGTTAAAGTCCACTACTATGAATGTGTTCCTGTCGATTTCCCCTTTTATGGCTGTTAGTATTTGCCTTATGTATTGAGGTGCTCCTATGTTGGGTGCATAAATATTTACAACTGTTATATCTTCTTCTTGGATCGATCCCTTGATCATTATGTAGTGTCCTTCTTTGTATCTTCTAATAGTCTTTATTTTAAAGTCCATTTTGTGTGATATGAGAATTGCTACTCCATCTTTCTTTTGGTTTCCATTTGCATGAAATATCTTTTTCCATCCCCTTACTTTCAGTCTGTATGTGTCTCTAGGTCTGAAGTGGGTCTCTTGTAGACAGCCTATATATGGGTCTTGTTTTTGTATCCGTTCAGCCAACCTGTGTCTTTTGGTGGGAGCATTTAGTCCATTTACATTTAAGGTAATTATTGATATGTATGTTCCTTTTCCCATTTTCTTAATTGTTTTGGGTTCGTTATTGTAGGTCTTTTCCTTCTCTTGTGTTTCTGGCCTAGAGAAGTTCCTTTAGCAGTTTTCGTAGAGCTGGTTTGGTACTGCTGAACTGTCTCAGCTTTTGCTTGTCTGTAATGGTTTTAATTTCTCCATCAAATCTGAATGAGATCCTTGTTTGGTAGAGTAATCGTGATTGCAGGTTTTTCTCCTTCATCACTTTAAATATGTCCTGCCAGTCCCTTCTGGCTTGCAGAGTTTCTGCTGAAAGATCAGCTGTTAACCTTATGGGGATTCCCTTGTGTGTTATTTGTTGTTTTTCCCTTGCTGCTTTTAATATGCTTTCTTTGTATTTAATTTTTGACAGTTTGATTAATATGTGTCTTGGTGTATTTCTCCTTGGATTTAGCCTGTATGTGACTCTCTGTGCTTCCTGGTCTTGATTAACTATTTCCGTTCCCATATTAGGGAAGTTTTCAACTATAATCTCTTCAAATATCTTCTCAGTCCCTTTCTTTTTCTTTTCTTCTTCTGGAACCCCTATAATTCGAATGTTGGTGCGTTTAATGTTGTCCCAGAGGTCTCTGAGACTGTCCTCGGTTCTTTTCATTCTTTTTTCTTTATTCTGCTCTACAGTAGTTATTTCCACTATTTTATCTTCCAGGTCACTTATCCGTTCTTCTGCCTCAGTTATTCTGCTATTGATCCCATCTTGAGTATTTTTCATTTCATTTATTGTGTTGTTCATCATTGTTTGTTTTATCTTTAGTTCTTCTCGGTCCTTGTTAAATGTTTCTTGCATTTTGGCCGTTCTATTTCCAAGATTTTGGATCATGTTTACTATCATTATTCTGAATTCTTTTTCAGGTAGACTGCCTATTTCCTCTTCATTTGTTAGGTCTGGTGGGTTTTTATCTTGCTCCTTCATCTGCTGTGTGTTTTTCTGTCTTCTCATTTTGCTTATCTTACTGTGTTTGGGGTCTCCTTTTTTCAGGCTGCAGGTTCGTAGCTCCCGTTGTTTTTGGTGTCTGTCCCCAGTGGCCAAGGTTGGTTCATTGGGTTGTGTAGGCTTCCTGGTGGAGGGGAATAGTGCCTGTGTTGTGGTGAATGAGCCTGGAACTTGTCTTTCTGGTGGCAGGTCCACGTCTGGTGGTGTGTTTTGGGGTGTCTGTGGACTTATTATGATTTTAGCCAGCCTCTCTGCTAATGGATGGCATTGTGTTCCTGCCTTGCTAGTTGTTTGTCATAGGATGTTCAGAACTGTAGCTTGCTGGTCGTTGAGTGAAGCTGGGTGCTGGTGTTGAGATGGAGATCTCTGGGAGATTTTCTCCGTTTGATATTATGTGGAGCTGGGAGGTATCTTGTGGACCAGTGTCCTGAAGTTGGCTCTCCCACCTCAGAGGCACATCACTGACTCCTGGCTGCAGCACCAAGAGCCTTTCATCCACACGGCTCAGAATAAAAAGGAGAAAAAGTAGAAGGAAAGAATTAGTAGAAGTAGAAAGAAAGAAAGCAAGAAAGAAAGAAAGCAAGAAAACAAGAAAGCAAGAAAGAAAGAAGGAAGGGAGGGAGGGAGGGAAGGAAGGAAAAAAAGAAGATAAAGTAAAATAAAATAAAGTGAGATAAAACATAATAAAGTTATTAAAGTCAAAAAGTAATTATTAAGAGAAAACACAAAAAAACAAAACCGGACAGAAAGAGCCGTAGGACAAATGGTGGAAGCAAAGCTATACAGACAAAATGTCACGTAGAAGCATACGCATGGACACTGACAAAAAGAGGAAAAGGAGACAATATCATATATCTTGCTCTCAAAGTCCACCTCCTCAGTTTGTGATGATTCGTTGTCTAAAGGAGGGAAGGAAGGAAAGAAAGAACAAAGCTAAAGTAAAATAAAATAAAGTTATTAAAATAATTATTAAGAAAAATAATTTTTAAAAAATGGACAGGTAGAACCGTCGGACAAATGGTGGAAGCAGAGCTATACAAAATCTCACACAGAAGCATAGACATAGACCCTCAGTAAAAAAGGAAAAGGGGAAAAAATCATAAATCATGCTCTCAAAGTCCACCTCCTCAATTTGGGATGATTCGTTGTCTATTCATGTATTCCACAGATGCAGGGTACATCAAGTGGATTGTGGAGCTTTAATCCACTGTTTCTGAGGCTGTGGGAGAGATTTCCCTTTTTCTTCTTTGTTCTCACAGCTCCAGGGGCTCAGCTTTGGATTTGGCCCCGCCTCTGCGTGTAGGTCGCTGGAGGGCGTCTGTTCTTCGCTCAGACAGGACGGGGTTAAAGGAGCCGCTGATTCGGGGGCTCTGGCTCACTCAGGCCGGGGGGAGAGGGGGGCTCGGCCTGCGGGGCGTGCCTGCGGCGGCAGAGGCCTGCATGACGTTGCCCCATCCTGAGGCGCGCCGTGCGTTCTCCCGGGTGGAGTTGTCCCTGGATCCCGGGACCCTGGCAGTGGCGGGCTGCACAGGCTCCCCGGAAGTGGGGTGTGGATAGTGACCCGTTCTCGCACACAGGCTTCTTGGTGGCGGCAGCAGCAGCCTTAGCGTCCCATGCCCGTCTCTGGGGTCCGCGCCTTTAGCCGCGGCTTGCGCCCGTCTCTGGGGCTCCTTTAAGCAGCGCTCTTACTGCCCTCTCCTCGCGCAGCAGGAAACAAAGAGGTAAGAAAAAGTCTCTCGCCTCTTCCGCAGGTCCAGTCTTTTCCCCGGATTCCCTCCCGGCTAGCCGTGGTGCACTAACCCCCTGCAGGCTGTGTTCTCGCCGCCAACCCCAGTCCTCTCCCTGCGCTCCACCGAAGCCCAAGCCTCAGCTCCAAGCCCCGCCCACCCGGGCCGGGGTGCAGACAAGACTCTCGGGCTGGTGAGTGCCGGTCGGCCCCGATCCTCCGTGCGGGAATCTCTCCGCTTTGCCACCCGCACCCCTGTGGCTGCGCCCTCCTCCGCGGCTCCAAAGCTCCCCGCCTCCGCCACCCGCAGTCTCCGCCCGCGAAGGGGCTTCCTAGTGTGTGGAGACCTTTCCTCCTTCACAGCTCCCTCCCACTGGTGCAGGTCCCGTCCCTATCCTTTTGTCTCTATTCCTTTTTCTTTTTCCCTACCCAGTACGTGGGGGTGTTTCTTGCCTTTTGGGAGGTCTGAGGTCTTCTGCCAGCGTTCAGTCGGTGTTCTGTAGGAGCTGTTCCACGCGTAGATGCACTAATGGTGTATCCGGGGGGGAGGAAGGTGATCTGTGCGTCCTACCCTTTGTTTTGTTCTTGATCTCCAAGGGAAACCTTTCAACATTTTACCATTGAATATATTTCTTTTAATGTTTTTATCGGTAACTTTGTCATATTAAGGCAGTTCTCTTTCATTCCTAGGGTAAACATTTTGGGTTTTTTAAACTATAGGTGGGTTAAATTTGATCAATTTTTCTACATTTTTGAGATAATCAGTTTTCTATTTTCATTTACTGAGTATTTAGTATGGTGAGCAACATTAATTATCTAATGTTAAACAAAACTTGCATTCGTGGAATTAACCCAACCAGGTCATGACATATTTTGTATATTACTGGAAGTGGTTTGTCTCATTTCAGAATTTTTTAGATCGATGATCATGAGTGTGAGTGGCCTGTACTTTTACTTCTTAAATGTCATTGTTAAATTTTGGTTTCAGGGTTTTCTGAGGCACATAACATGAGAAAAGGAAAATATCTATTATTTTGTGCTTGTTAGTTGTCTTGCCTGTTCTCTATATTTTTTATCTCCTGACCAAAATTGATACCTGAAGGAATAGACAGTTGAAAACCGTTGCTGTAGGGAACTCTGGTCCAGAAGGCATAATTGCATAATTCTATCAAAAATATAAAAGAAATAATACCATTTTGCACAAGCCCTTTCATAAAATAGAGAACATTTTCTAATTTGTTCTAGGGAAGAAATTAGGGTAGCCCAGTGTAGCCCTAATAGCAAAACTTGAAACATTATAGGACAAGAAAATCAGTCATATCCTTCATGAATATAAATGCAAGAATCTTTAACAAAATAGTAATCAAATCTAGTAATATAAAAAGGCATAATACATCGTGACCAACTGAGATCTGTCTCAGGAATGTAAGATTACTTTAACGTATGAGACTTGTTCAGTGTAATTCACCACAGTAACAAAGCAAATCAGGAAAATAATGTGGTCAGCTAAATAGATGTAAAAATTTGATGACGTTCAAAACCCTTTCATGAAAAAACACTCAATAATATATGAACTAGAAGGAATTTTTTTCAACCTGATAAGGGATATAATGCAATTCTTAAAGCAAACAGCATACTTAGTGAACACTCTTAAACTTCTATTCAACATTGTACTGGAGGTGTTAGCCTAAATAATAGGGAAAT
>NW_006780523.1:1222623-1283020 GCF_000442215.2 Lipotes vexillifer
AACCAAAAAAAAAAAAAAAAAAAAAAAAAAAAAAAAAAAAGACTTTGTTCAAATCTATAGTGGTTGAAATAGTAGCAGTAGTAATAATGTATTGACTTAAAGGATAGACAAATAGATCAGTGAAATGGAAAGGAGAATCCAGAAATAGACCCTAACATGTGTGGTCCAATTCCTTCTGACAGTGGTTCCAATGCAGTTCATTAGGCAGAGGAAAGTATTTTCAAGGAATGGTGCAGGAAGAACTAAACATCTAAAAGGAAAAAAAAGTCACTCATATCCCACACCATAGAGAAACATTAAGTTGAAATGATTTGCAAACATTAATAAAGGTGAGAATTACATTGTAAACATCCTAGACGAAAGCTTTGGGGGGGGGATAGCTTTGTCACTGTGGACAAGAAAATATTTTTTATAATAGGAAAAGCAATAATGAATAACATGATAAGCTGGACCTAACAAAATTTAAAACTTAACGTTAATCAAAGGCATGGCTTAGCAAGTGAAAACGCAAGTAAAAGACTGGGACAGTAATTTCAATATATGTCCTAAAAAATCATTCTTATCAGGAATATATAAAAAAACCTCATACAAATATGTATCAAGTTTATATAGAAAACATACAAATAATAAGAGGAACAGAAGATTAGATTCAGAGTCAGATGTGAGGATGTGACGCAAGGAAGGGGATAAGAACCCAAGGATGTTGGTGGCCTCTAGAAGTTGGAAAAGGCAAGGAAAGGGTTTCTCTTCCTCCAGAAAGAATTCAGCCCACTGACACCTTGATTTTAGCTCTCTTAAGACTCATTTCAAACTTCGCACCTTCAGAACTGTAAGATAATAAATTTGTGTTGGTAAGATACTAAATTTGTGGTAGAATTTGCCAGGACTAGGTTCACCAAACATTTATTTTTGTCAGACCTCCAAGATGAAAACGATTATCCTGTTTGGACAAACGAAAATTGAAACATGAGTGAGGGTGACCATGTTTTCACATGTTTATAAATTCTTAAGCTTGCTGGGATTTAGTTTCCTATGTACATTGATTTAAAACAAGGTAAATTTAGTTTATAATTCTGGTGGTCAGAATTCCTTAATGGATCTCAGTGGTCTAAAATTAAGATTGTCATCAGGACTTCATTCTTTCTGGAGTTATTACTCCTGGCCTCGCCTTGCTTCTAGAGGCTGCCCCCATTCCTTGGCTTGATAGCCCCCTTCTATCTTCAGAAGTATCAATGGCTGGTTGAGTCTCTTGCTACCGTTTCTCTGGTTCTCCCATTTTTGCCTTCCCCTTCATTACATTAGGCTGTAATAGTTGTCCAGATAATCCAGGACATTCTCTCCATCTCAACATCAATTGACTAGCAACTTTAATTTCATCTATAACCTAATCCCCCTTTACCTTGTAAACAAACAATACAGGCTCTGGGCATTAGGGTGTGGACATTTGGGGGTGTGCGTTACTCTGCATACTACACAGCCATCCTTGATGTTTTACACTGGATACATTGAGCCATGTTGAGACTGTTGGGGAAGCAACGGGGTGTATTTGAAAGATCATT
This sequence comes from Lipotes vexillifer, assembly GCF_000442215.2. Lineage (NCBI taxonomy): Eukaryota > Metazoa > Chordata > Mammalia > Artiodactyla > Lipotidae > Lipotes > Lipotes vexillifer. Next base: position 1,224,183 of record NW_006780523.1, read on the forward strand.
GGCATCAGATAGGCCTGGAGTTTGCTCTTTACTAGCTGTTAATGCTGGGATATGTCGCTTAAATTCTTTGTCACCACAATTTATCTAGCTAAAAATGGGTATGATAATTACACCTACCTTTTTACAAGGGTGATTGTAAGGACAGAATGAGATAGTAAAGTTAATAATGAAATAGTAATAACCATTCATTGAACCTTCGCTATTTGAGATACAGAACAGGTCCCAAACAAATGTTTATGACTAGGGCCATGATTAAAATTCCTCATAGAGTGCAGTGGTGGCTTTTGGCCACTTAAGTAATTAAATTTCATCTGGTTTTGGCTCTGTCAGATCTGTAGTTTATTTCTGTGCTCATTTGTAGCTGCAGTTCCCAAATATTTTCTGCCATTTCAGCAGGTGCGTATGTTTTGCCTACATCTTAGTTTACCCCATTTTAGAAGTGGATGGCAGTGTGACCCTGTTCTAAGCTCATTGAGAAGCACCTTGTTCTTGATGGCTCATACTACAGCATACTCAATCCACATACTATTTAGGGGAGCAGCCATACTGCCATATTGAGTTGGCCCAAATTAATAGTATATTTTGCAAACGGAAAATCCAAAGCACAGAAACCAGGCTGTAAATTAGTTGGTCTAGTCAGGGATGATACATCTCATAAATAATTTGCACATGGCTTGCAGTCTTTGAAAAGGTTCTCTAAGGAAGTTTGGCTGCCTGAAGGGGAACACTTGCTTTTTCTGTAACCTCCATTGTAGCACTAGATTATTCAATTCACTGTGCCTCGCTGTCCAGTGTGTTAATTTATTGGTGATTGGGATGGAAAAGGTGTCGTCGGCCCCACTGTGGGGAAATCTGGTGAATACCTGTCATGTTTCTCTGCAGTGTTGGGTCTGGGAGTGGCTGAGAGCCGGAATGGCCCACACTTGGCTGCTTTGTCCCTCATGTCCTCCGTCCGACCTGGCCTAGCATAATTAGATTATGCTTTCTGTTCAGACTGATCACTCTTACGCTTGCCTTTAGTATTGTTTACTTTCTGTTTCCTTTGAACAAAATAATGAATTCCATTTCCTTTTAGTCGTATTCTGTTTGATCCACTTGTCTCTTTGAAGACAGTCAGTGGAGCTCTGTAGAAAAGTGGTCTGTGGGGAAAAGTTTAGGCTTTTTGACATTAATCTTTTAAGCATATTCATCTTTAACAAATGAGACTTTTTCACATTTCTCACCTCTTCGTATCTGTTTAACACTGACCAGTTTTCAGTCCTTAGTCTTGTTTCACTGTTGTATACGTTGACGCATCTTTTAATACTGCATTTCTAAGGTTTTTTTGTGTTTGTGTGTGTGTGTACAACCTGCAAATGAAGGTTTTTTTTTTTTTACATCGATATTTTAAATGTAAGATTAAATAATCATATTTTGTTTTGGATAAGTAAATTATACACTCTGAGCCACAGTAACAAGATATATTATGTAGAATTACAATAATTTTGGTACTGTATAAGATTGAAGGGGTAGTAATGGTAGCCTGTATATAAACTTCCACTGGAAAACATTTCAGTTTAAAAAGTTGTTCTTTTGTTAACTGGGGTTCTAATTCTTCTTGGTTAAATATACACCATGTGCGCTTGAAGAAAAATATATTGTTCTGTACTTTTTTTTTTGCTAATTATAACATCTTAATTAAGATTAATTAACTAGATTGAGTTTCCTTTAAAGTATCTAAAAATAAAATGAATCAATAACATTGTTCAGCCTTTTATTGCTTAGCCTTCCAGGCACACAGCCCAGGCCCATGCTGGCCTCTTGCCCCTCGGAGGCAAACATCCTGCCAGCCCTCCGGTCCCCAGCTAATTGAGCAGAAGTCTGCATGGTGGCCCGTCCAGTGATTTCAGTGCCCTCTGGGGCACTGAGTTGACAATAGAGTGAGTCTCAGAGAGGTCTCTAATTGACTAACTTCTGCTGCTATAAGACTCTCTACTCAAATGGAACAAATTTGAGCTGTTCAACCCTTCGTTGGCACCTAGCCAAGTTCTGGATGGCATAAAACCAGCACTTACTTAAGGCAGTGGCATTGTTTGTAGTGGCAGGAGCCATGCTGAAGACAGTCGTGTTGACTTGCTGCCACGTTGTAATTTGAAGACAGGTATTGAGTCACATTTCTTTTTCAAATGTCTCTTTGTAAAAGCACTGTAGGGGAAAGGGCACTTTGAGATCTGTTTCCCAAAGTCTGTCTCAAAGCTTGTTGACGCGCCTAAAATTATGATACCTTTTGCTTATCATCTTGGACAGCTGTCTGTCACCTGTTGTCATTAGAGGTTGTTGATGTCACGCAACAGTAGATTAATAGCAGAGTGATTTTTTTCCCCCAAGATGAAGCTTGAAAATATTTCTTAGGTCTAACGCGGGAAATACGTATTTGTGCATAGCTGAATTCTGTACACAACTGAAAGTTGCCCTATTAAGTTTCAGGAGTTTAAATGCTTTCTTCCATACATGCTAGTGAAAAGTCATGTATTGAGGAACCTAATATGTTCTTCTTGTACGCAGACTGTAGTCTACATAATAATAACTCACAGTCCAAGAGGATACTGGATTGGGAGTGAGGGGAAACCATGTGTATATCAGAAAGAGGAAAAGGCTAGAAGGCATGAGCCTTGGGTTTGCTACCATCTCTTCCATGAATCTTCAGAGTAACATGGGAAAAATCATTTACTCTGTGTGAAAGTTTTGTCATCTCAGTAGTTGGGGGGGTGACAGACCCAACCTATCCCATAGGATATATACAAAACCTTTTTGAAAGCATGAATGCTATACAACAAAACCTAATATCTTTTAAAGTACTTAGGATGTGTAAATAACTCTTAAGGCACATAACAACCCTAGGAAATAGGTGCTAGCATTGTCTCCATTTTATAGTTGGAGACACTCTAACAGGGAGAGAGGTTAAGTGGCTTGCCCCCTTGGTCAGGCTAATAAGGTTCAGAGCCAGAATTTGAACCCAGATAGTCTGGCACTAGAGTCTGTGCTTAACGACTGCTATATCATACTATTTGAACACAGAGAGAAAGGATGATTTCTTGCCTTTCCCGTGAAGACTTTTCCCCAGTCTCCTCTCATAGTCAAAATGAATATGACACCTCAGGCTTAACTCTTTGAGTGGTCTGATCAGTAGCAAGGATAGTTTACATCTTCCATGCGGGATCCCTGTAGCCAACCACAAACATTTAAGGATCTGCTCATTGAAACCTAGGAATTCGTCTGAATGTAGGGGCATTGACTAATGGAGTGCTTTGTAAGTACACAGATTCCTAGGCCCTTCCCTTGGAGATACTGATTTACTAGGTCAAGGGTGGGGTGTGGGAATGTATTTCTTAAAAGCTCCCCAGGTGAGATATTTGTGTTAATAGTGAAGTTAACTCAGCCGTAAAAAAGAATGAAATACTGCCATTTGCTGCAACGTGGATGGACCTAGAGATTATCATATTAAGTGAAATAAATCAGACAGAGACAGATATCATATTGCTTATATGTGGAATCTAAACAAAAATGAGACAAATGAACTTATATACAAAATAGAAATAGACCTATACACATAGAAAACAAGTTTATGGTTACCAAAGGGGAAAGGGGAGAGGGATACATTAGGAGTATGGGATTAACAGATATATACCACTATATATAAAATAAACTACAAGGATTTTACTGTATAGCACAGGGACATATATCCAATATCTTAGAGCCTATAATGGAAAAGAATGTACACCTTCTTTGCTGGGCACCTGAAACTAACAATATTGTAAATCAGCTGTATTTCAATACAAAAAAAAAGTGAAGTTAACAGAACTTTAGAAGGACTGTACCCAGTGTGTACCCCTCACTTGTACCTTAATCTAGCTGCTGAGCTAAATGCCTTAGATGAAGTTTGTCATCCCTAAGTATCCCTGGGGGATTGGTTCCAAGATCCTGTGGATACCAAAATCTGAGATGCTTCCGTCCCTTATATAAAATGGGATAGTATTTGCATGTAACCTAAGTACATCCTCCCGCACACTTTAAATGATCTCTAGATGATTTATAATACCTAATACAGTGTAAAAGCTATGTAAATAGTTGCCGATGCATGGAAAATTCAAGTTTTGCTTTTTGGAACTTGCTGGAACTCTTTATTCTGAATATTTTCAGTGCATGGCTAGTTGAATCCATAGATGTGGAACCACAGATACCAACGGCTGACTTTACTATTCAATGAAAGCTCAGCCAGAAGCCTTTCCCTGCTTCTCTAAAATGAGAGAGAGTTCTAACTGTGCCTATTGAGTGATTACTGTGAAAATTCACTCCATGCCCTTGGTGTGATCCCACGATTTTCATACAGATTAGCTAATGTCATGGCACTAAATGTTGACCACTACATTTTGGGGAAAAACATGAGCTTGGATGTGCTTAAGGGAGATGCCAGAATCTGGAAAAACAGTATGTTTTTCTATTTAATTGTTTCAGTACCTTGAAATAGGCACAGTGTTTCTTCTCCAGCAACTATGCTACTATTAAAGATCAGAAATTCATCTTTGGAGACTGAGCATCGGGCAAAGTGTCAAAGCTGTGGCTGTTAGTGACATAGAGAGTGGCCTTGGGCAAGGCACTAAACCTATTTCTGTCTCCTCATTTGTTACCTGGGATCCCAGCATTTACCTTTTTTTCAAGGGAATATGCCATTAATCAATCAATACGTGTGCAACATCGTCTCCTTTTAAATAAAAACTAGCTCTTATTATTACCTGCTGAAATGAAGGAAAAATGTGACCTTATTTTCTTGTTGCTTAATGTCTCTTGGCAACTGAGGCAGTAGGAAAGAGACATTGAATCCAACCTCAGCTTCCATTACAAGCTTTCTCTCACAGTATATTATGCGAGAACCTGGAACAGGGAGGTATGATAAAAAGGCCCATAAGGGGCTGTGTACAAGTCTCTACACCAAGCACTGATTAACACTTATTGAAAATCCCCTGATGAAGAACAAGTTCCGCATGGGCGTGGCTTACTTGGGTTTGTTCTCTGTGGCTCTTAGCATCTGTATTCACCCCTCAGGCCGGGTCTCCCCCGCCATTGCCAGTTCAGTCATTTGTATAGAACATGATTCCAGGGCCGTTTGGAACTTGGGGCATTGTAAAGATGACCAGAAAGCTATAATGTGAAGGAGTACATCCTCAGTGTAGACCATAATGAGAATTCCATTCAGTTTAAAGTAGATGCCACAAACTCTCTATAGGGTGGAGAAGTTCTCCTTGTCGTCTGTCATTTCTTCTCATTAAGAGGTTGCTGATAATCCTTAAGAACTGTGGCCCTGGAGACTTCTTACGGTGTCTGTTCCGTTGTTTGTGTGTCTGGTACTGCACTTACTTCCCTTGGTTTGGTCTTGCTCTTGTTCCTATAAGGGAAAAAAAGCTCATAGTATTTGTGAAGTATTTTTTAATGCAGCCTTTAAGTTCTGAGTCCTAAGCAATGTTTAACATATAAACAACATTACTCCTTCAAATATCCTCTTCACAGCCCTGGAAGTAGGCATGTATTACTGCAGAATTGTCTCTCCAATCTCAAGACTGTATATCTTCTCTCTGTCAAGATCAGGAAAATCAAAGAGATTATGTGGGACCAACATCTTCTCATATGTGTGACAATGGATGAGTATTTTACACCACCATTTTGGGTAGAGTCACTCCTTGCATTGTGTCTAAACTGTTGCAGGTGTGTGTGTGTATATATATAAGGGAGTATTTGACATTAAAATGTAATCACTCTACTCTCAAAATGGTACGTCATAACAGCACTTTGCTATGTACTGTGGGAGGTACAAAACTAAAAGAATCTCAGAATCTCAAAGAGATTTGAGTACAGTTGAGGAAATATGGAAGATGTGCATCTTAAGGGGAAAAAAAAACTAGCACAGAAAGAAAAGTAACAAGAGATGATACTAATTAAGGAGTAGTATGAGATCATATTTTAAACTCCGTGTCTTCCATTTACTAACTGTGGCTGTGGATGATCCACTTCATCTCTCTATGCCCCAGTCTCCTCACCTGCATAGTGGGGATACAGTTAATACCTTTTTAATATGATCACTGTAAGGACTAAACGAATTACTGTATCTAAAGCATTTATAGCAGTGCCTGGCCAGAAGTGCTTTATGAATGAGTAGTACCTATTTTTATAACAATAAGGGGTTTAAAGAAAATACTGATGCCCCTCCTTTAGATATACCTGTGGGACCCAATAAACTGGGGATATTTTCAAATATTTCTCTCACTTCAAATTAAGATTTAGCTTCCCTGAGTATGAGGAGGAGGCTGATGTTCCTACCTAATCTCTTCCAAAGAAATTTTTTTGTTTTTTTTTTTTTTTAACATCTTTATTGGGGTATAATTGCTTTACAATGGTGCGTTAGTTTCTGCTTTATAACAAAGTGAATCAGTTATACATATACATATGTTCCCATATCTCTTCCCTCTTGGTTCTCCCTCCCCCCCCCCCTCCCTATCCCACCCCTCCAGGCGGTCACAAAGCACCGAGCTGATCTCCCTGTGCTATGCGGCTGCTTCCCACTAGCTATCTACCTTACGTTTGGTAGTGTATATATGTCCATGCCTCTCTCTCGCTTTGTCACAGCTCACCCTTCCCCCTCCCCATATCCTCAAGTCCGTTCTTCAGTAGGTCTGTGTCTTTATTCCTGTCTTACCCCTAGGTTCTTCATGACTTTTTTTCCCCTTAAATTCCATATATATGTGTTAGCATACGGTATGTGTCTTTCTCTGTCTGACTTACTTTACTCTGTATGACAGACTCTAGGTCTAGCCACCTCATTACAAATAGCTCAATTTCGTTTCTTTTTATGGCTGAGTAATATTCCATTGTATATATGTGCCACATCTTCTTTATCCATTCATCCGATGATGGGCACTTAAGTTGTTTCTATCTCCGGGCTATTGTAAATAGAGCTGCGATGAACATTTTGGTACATGACTCTTTTTGAATTATGTTTTTCTCAGGGTATATGCCCAGTAGTGGGATTGCTGGGTCTGTGGTAGCTCTGTTTTTAAGGAACCTCCATATTGTTCTCCATAGTGGCTGTACCAATTCACATTCCCACCAGCAGTGCAAGAGGGTTCCCTTTTCTCCACACCCTCTCCAGCATTTATTGTTTCTAGATTTTTTGATGATGGCCTTTCTGACTGGTGTGAGATGATATCTCATGGTAGTTTTGATTTGCATTTCTCTAATGATTAATGATGTTGAGCATTCTTTCATGTGTTTGTTGGCAATCTGTATATCTTCTTTGGAGAAATGTCTATTTAGGTCTTCTGCCCATTTTTGGATTGGGTTGTTTGTTTTTTTGTTATTGAACTGCATGAGCTGCTTGTAAATTTTGGAGATTAATCCTTTGTCAGTTGCTTCATTTGCAAATATTTTCTCCCATTCTGAGGGTTGTCTTTTTGTCTTGTTTATGGTTTCCTTTGCTGTGCAAAAGCTTTGAAGTTTCATTAGGTCCCATTTGTTTATTTTTGTTTTTATTTCCATTTCTCTAGGAGGTGGGTCAAAAAGGATCTTGCTGTGATTTATGTCATAGAGTGTCCTGCCTATGTTTCCCTCTAAGAGTCTGATAGTTTCTGGCCTTACATTTAGGTTTTTAAGCCATTTTGAGCTTATTTTTGTGTATGGTGTTAGGGAGTGATCTAATCTCATACTTTTACCTGTACCTGTCCAGTTTTCCCAGCACCACTTATTGAAGAGGCTGTCCTTTCTCCACTGTACATTCCTGCCTCCTTTATCAAAGATAAGGTGACCATATGGGCGTGGCTTTATCTCTGGACTTTCTTTCCTGTTCCATTGATCTATCTTTCTGTTTTTGTGCCAGTACCATACTGTCTTGATTACTGTAGCTTTGTAGTATAGTCTGCAGTCAGGCAGCCTGATTCCTCCAGCTCCGTTTTTCGTTCTCAAGATTGCTTTGGCTATGCGGGGTCTTTTGTGTTTCCATACAAATTGTGAAATTTTTTGTTCTAGTTCTGTGAAAAATGCCAGTGGTAGTTTGATAGGGATTTCATTGAATCTGTAGATTGCTTTGGGTAGTAGAGTCATTTTGACAATGTTGATTCTTCCAGTCCAAGAACATGGTATATCTCTCCATCTGTTTGTATCATCTTTAATTTCTTTCATCGGTGTCTTATAATTTTCTGCATACAGGTCTTTTGTCTCCTTAGGTAGGTTTATTCCTAGATATTGTATGCTTTTTGTTGCAATGGTAAATGGGAGTGTTTTCTTGATTTCACTTTCAGTTTTTTCATGATTAGTGTATAGGAATGCAAGAGATTTCTGTGCATTAATTTTGTATCCTGCAACTTTACCAAATTCATTGATGAGCTCTAGTAGTTTTCTGGTAGCATCTTTAGGATTCTCTATGTGTAGTATCATGTCATCTGCAAACAGTGACAGCTTCTGTTTTTCCGATTTGGATTCCTTTTATTTCCTTTTCTTCTCTGATTGCTGTGGCTAACACTTCCAAAACTATGTTGAATAAGAGTGGTGAGAGTGGGCAAGCGTGTCTTGTTCCTGACCTTAGTGGAAATGCTTTCAGTTTTTCGCCATTGAGGATGATGTTGGCTGTGGGCTTGTCATATACGGCCTTTATCATATTGAGGAAAGTTCCCTCTACACCTACTTTCTGCAGGGTTTTTATCATAAATGGGTGTTGAATTTTGTCAAAAGCTTTCTCTGCATCTATTGAGTTGATCATATGGTTTTTCTCCTTCAATTTGTTAATATGGTTAATCACATTGATAGATTTGCGTATATTGAAGAATCCTTGCATTCCTGGAGTAAACCCCACTTGATCATGGTGTATGACCCTTTTAATGTGCTGTTGGATTCTGTTTGCTAGTACTTTGTTGAGGATTTTTGCATCTATGTTCATCAGTGTTAGTGGCCTGTAGTTTTCTTTCTTTGTGACATCCTTGTCTGGTTTTGGTATCAGGGCCTCACAGAATGAGTTTGAGAGTGTTCCTCCCTCTGCTATATTTTGGAAGAGTTTGAGAAGGATAGGTGTCAGCTCTTCTCTAAATGTTTGATAGAATTCGCCTGTGAAGCCATCTGGTCCTGGGCTTTTGTTTGTTGGAAGATTTTTAATCACAGTTTCAATTTCAGGGCTTGTGGTTGGTCTGTTCATATTTTCTATTTCTTCCTGGTTCAGTCTTGGGAGGTTGTGCATTTCTAAGAATTTGTCCATTTCTTCCAGATTGTCCATTTTATTGGCATAGAGTTGCTTGTAGTAATCTCTCATGATCTTTTGTAGTTCTGCAGTGTCAGTTGTTACTTCTTTTTCATTTCTAATTCTGTTGATTTGTCTTCTCCCTTTTTTTCTTGATGAGGCTGGCTAATGGTTTATCAATTTTGTTTATCTTCTCAAAGATCCAGCTTTTAGTTTTATTGATCTTTTCTGTTGAATTCTTCATTTCGTTTTCATTAATTTCTGATCTGATTTTTATGATTTCTTTCCTTCTGCTAACTTTGTGGTTTTTTTGTTCTTCTTTCTCTAATTGTTTTAGGTGCAAGGTTAGGTTGTTTATTCGAGATGTTTCCTGTTTCTTAAGGTGGGCTTGTATTGCTATAAACTTCCCTCTTAGAACTGCTTTTGCTGCATCCCATAGGTTTGGGTTGTCGTGTCTCCATTGTCATTTGTTTCTAGGTATTTTTTAATTTCCTCTTTGGCTTTTTCAGTGATCACTTCGTTATTAAGTAGTGTATTGTTTAGCCTCCATGTGTTTGTATTTTTTACAGATCTTTTCCTGTAATTGATATCTAGTCTCATGGCGTTGTGGTCGGAAAAGATGGTTGATACAATTTCAATTTTCTTCAATATACCAAGGCTTGATTTGTGACCCAAGATATGATCTATCCTGGAGAATGTTCCATGAGCACTAAAGAAAAATGTGTATTCTGTTGTTTTTGGATGGAGTGTCCTGTAAGTATCAATTAAGTCCATCTTGTTTAGTGTATAATTTAACGCTTGTGTTTCCTTATTTATTTTCATTTTGGATGATCTGTCCATTGGTGAAAGTTGGGTGTTAAAGTCCCCTACTATGAATGTGTTCCTGTCGATTTCCCCTTTTATGGCTGTTAGTATTTGCCTTATGTATTGAGGTGCTCCTGTGTTGGGTGCATAAATATTTACAACTGTTATATCTTCTTGGATCGATCCCTTGATCATTATGTAGTGTCCTTCTTTGTCTCTTCTAATAGTCTTTATTTTAAAGTCTATTTTGTGTGATATGAGAATTGCTACTCCATCTTTCTTTTGGTTTCCATTTGCATGAAATATCTTTTTCCATCCCCTTTCAGTCTGTATGTGTCTCTAGGTCTGAAGTGGGTCTCTTGTAGACAGCGTATATATGGGTCTTGTTTTTGTATCCATTCAGCCAATCTGTGTCTTTTGGTGGGAGCATTTAGTCTATTTATATTTAAGGTAATTATCAATATGTATGTTCCTTTTCCCATTTTCTAAATTGTTTTGGGTTTGTTATAGTAGGTCTTTTCCTTCTCTAGTGTTTGTTGCCTAGAGAAGTTCCTTTAGCATTTGTTGTAAAGCTGATTTGGTGGTGCCGAACTCTCTTAGCTTTTGCTTGTCTGTAAAGGTTTTAATTTCTCCAAGAAATCTGAATGAGATCCTTGTTGGGAGGAGTAATCTTGGTTGCAGGTTTTTCTCCTTCATCACTTTCAGTATGTCCTGCCACTCCTTTCTGGCTTGCAGAGTTTCTGCTGAAAGATCAGCTGTTAACCTTATGGGGATTCCCTTGTGTGTTATTTGTTGTTTTTCCCTTGCTGCTTTTAATATGCTTTCTTTGTATTTAATTTTTGACAGTTTGATTAATATGTGTCTTTGTGTATTTCTTCTTGGATTTATCCTGTATGTGACTCTCTGTGCTTCCTGGACTTGATTAACTGTTTCCTTTCCCATATTAGGGAAGTTTTCAACTATAATCTCTTCAAATATTTTCTCAGTCCCTTTCTTTTTCTCTTCTTCTTCTGGAACCCGTATAATTTGAAAGTTGGTGTGTTTAATGTTGTCCCCGAGGTCTCTGAGACTGTCCTCAGTTCTTTTCATTCGTTTTTCTTTATTCTGCTCTGCAGTAGTTATTTCCACTATTTTATCTTCCAGGTCACTTATCCGTTCTTCTGCCTCAGTTATTCTGCTATTGATCCCATCTAGAGTATTTTTCATTTCATTTATTGTGTTTTTCATCATTGTTTGTTTCATCTTTAGTTCTTCTAGGTCCTTGTTAAATGTTTCTTGCATTTTGTCTCTTCTGTTTCCAAGGTTTTGGATCATGTTTACTGTCATTATTCTGAATTCTTTTTCAGGTAGACTGCCTATTTCCTCTTCGTTTTTTAGGTCTGGTGCCTTTTTATCTTGCTTCTTCATCTGCTGTTTTTCTGTCTTCTCATTTTGCTTATCTTACTGTGTTTGGGGTCTCCTTTTTGCAGGCTGCAGGTTTGTAGTTCCCGTTGTTTTTGGTGTCTGTCCCCAGTGGCTAAGGTTGGTTCAGTGGGTTGTGTAGGCTTCCTGGTGGAGGGGACTAGTGCCTGTGTTGTGGTGGATGAGGCTGGATCTTGTCTTTCTGGTGGCAGGTCCACGTCTGGTGGTGTGTTTTGGGGTGTCTGTGGACTTATTATGATTTTAGGCAGCCTCTCTGGTAATGGGTGGGGTTGTGTTCATGTTTCGCTAGTTATTTGGCATAGGGTGTCCAGCACTGTAGCTTTCTGGTCGTTGAGTGAAGCTGCATGCCGGTGTTGAGATGGAGATCTCTGGGAGGTTTTCTCCGTTTGATATTATGTGGAGCTGGGAGGTCTCTTGTTGACCAGTGTCCTGAAGTTGGCTCTCCCACCTCAGAGGCACATCACTGACTCCTGGCTACAGCACCAAGATCCTTTCATCCACTCGGCTTAGAATAAAAGGGAGAAAAAGTAGAGAGGAAGAATTGGTAGAAGTTGAAAGAAAGAAAGCAAGAAAACAAGTAAGCAAGAAAGAAAGAAGGGAGGGAGGGAAGGAAGGAAGGAAGGAAGAAAGAAGGAAAGAAGGAAAGAAAGTGAGGGAGGGAAGGAAGGAAAAAAGAAAGAAGATAAAATAAAGTAAAACAATAAAGTTATTAAATTAAAAAATAATTATTACAAAAAATATTAAAAACTAAAACGGCCGGATATAACCTTAGGACAAATGGTGGAAGCAAAGCTATACAGACAAAATCTCACACAGAAGCATACACATACACACTCACAAAAAGAGCAAAAGGGGAAAAAATCATAGATCTTGCTCTCAAAGTCCACCTCCTCAATTTGGGATGATACGTTTTCTATTCAGGTATTCCACAGATTCAGGGTACATCGAGTTGATTGTGGAGGTTTAATCCACTGCTTCTGAGACTGCTGGGAGAGATTTCCCATTCTCTTAGTTCTCACAGCTCCCAGAGGTTCAGCTTTGGATTTGGCCCCGCCTCTGTGTGTAGGTCGCTGGAGGGTGTCTGTTTTTTGCTCAGACAGGATGGGGTTAAAGGAGCCGCTGATTCGCGGGCTTTCGCTCACTCAGGCCGGGGCGTGTGGGGGCGGAGGGGCGTGGAATGTGGGGCGGGCCTGTGGCGGCAGAGGTCTGCGTGATGTTGCACCAGCCCCAGGCGTGCTGTGTGCTCTCCCGGGGGAGTTGTCCCTGGGTCCCGGGACCCTGGCAGTGGCGGGCTGCACAGGCTCCCCGGAAGGGCGGTGTGGACAGTGACCTGTGCTCGCACACAGGCTTCTTGGTGGCGGCAGCAGCAGCCTTGGCGTCTCATGCCCGTCTCTGGGGTCCGCGCTTTTAGCGGCGGCTCGCGCCCGTCTCTGGAGCTCCTTTAAGCAGCGCTCTGAATCCCCTCTCCTCGCGCACCAGGAAACAAAGAGGGAAGAAAAAGTCTCTGCCTCTTCGGCATGTCCAGAGTTTTCCCCGGACTCCCTCCTGGCCAGCCGTGGCGCACTAACCCCGCAGGCTGTGTTCCCGCCGCCAACCCCAGTTCTCTCCCTGCGCTCCGACCGAAGCCCGAGCCTCGGCTCGCAGCCCCGCCCGTCCTGGCGGGTGAGCAGACGAGCCTCTCGGGCTGCTGAGCGCCGGTCGGCCCCGATCCCCTGTGCGGGAATCTCCCCGCTTTGCCCCCCGCACCCCTGTGGCTGCGCCCTCCTCCGAAGCTCCCCGCCTCCGCCACCCGCCGTCTCCGCCCGGGAAGGGGCTCCTAGTGTGTGGAGACCTTTCCTCCTTCACGGCTCCCTCCCACTGGTGCAGGTCCCGTCCCTATCCTTTTGTCTCTGTTTATTCTTTTTTCTTTTGCCCTACCCAGGTACGTGGGCGGTTTCTTGCCTTTTGGGAGGTCTGAGGTGTTCTGCCAGCGTTCAGTAGGTGTGCTGTAGGAGTTGTTCCACGTGTAGATGTATTTCTGGTGTATCTGTGGGGAGGAAGGTGATCTCCGCGTCTTACTCTTCCACTGTCTTCCCCTCCGGCCTCTCTTCCAAAATTTTAAAAAAAATTGTATACATAAAAGATGTACAAAGTGATGATTTGATATACATAGTGCATATTCCAGACACAGAATGAAACTGAATGACCTCAGTTGTGTGTAGAATTTTAAATTGTTTATGTAAAAGCAGAGAGTAGAATGGTGATGACCAGGGACCAGAGTTGTGGGATATGGGAAGACGCTGGGCCTACATAATCTCTTTGGTTTTCTTCTCACCTCTCTTCTGCCTTCGTACTATCAGTCCACTGGCTCTGAGATGCACTCAGAAAAGGAAAATTCTATTTCTTTCTTTCCGTTTGTTGTCTAGAAATGGTACCTTTCCTGTCTGAAACCTAAATCAAGTCCACCAGGCCTGTCTCTTGATGTGCTAAATAAAGAAATAAAGGAATTTCAAAAATCCCTGTCTCTCAAGACATAGCCTACCTTTGTAGCCTGTTGCCTTGCTAAGGACTGTCAAAATCTGTTTCACGTTTCCTTTTGTAACAACCCTGTTTTAAAAAAACAAAAATCCTTGCTGTTATTGTACCTGCATCTGCTCCAAAGCACATGGATGTCTTGGGTTGAATACATGAAAGGCCCACTCCTGCACAGTTGGGTAACTGATCGAACCTTAGTTATTTAGGAATAGAGACCAAGTGCATTGGAAGCCATTTGACTTATCCCAGAGTTCTTGCTGTGAGAATATAATTCGCTGTAATCTCAAATCGTTTCTTCTATGAATTATTGTTGCAGCGGTAATACGCTTAATCAACCCAAGGCATCCATGTGCTTTGGACAATGTGTGGGTGATGCATCGAAGAATATGAATATTTTCATATACATGGGAATAACTATGAAGTGAGAAGACACATATGCTTATATGGCCTATGAAATGTGTCCCTTCATTTTATGGTGTTGGATGTGGTGGCAAAATGGTTCAAAGTTCAATAATTGCCTCCATTTTATTTTATTTTTATTTATTTATTTATTTTATTTAGGTTGCACTGGGTCTTAGTTGCGTCAAGTGGGCTTCTTGGTTGAGGCTCGTGGGCTCCTTAATTGCAGCTGGTGGGCTTCTCAGTTGTGGCACGTGAACTCTTAGTTGCGGCATGTGAACTCTTAGTTGCGGTATGCATGTGGGATTTAGTTCCCTGCCCAGGGATCGAACCCGCATCCCCTGCATTGGAAGGCAGGTTCTTAATCACTGCGCCACCAGGGAAGTCCCTGCCTCCATTTTATTTAGCACTGACTATATGCCTAGCAGGGTGCTAAAGGAAATAGAATCACATGTGGTTAAAGAATTAGCATCTTCTAATTGCCATAAACAGAAAGAATATTTAGCAAATGCCATGATCTTATTATTCAAAGTGTTTCAGTATTTTAATTGTCTCGATCAGAAGTGTTACTGTTTGTTCTCGACTGTACTTGGTTACTCTGTCGCGCAGCTGGAGATGAGGAGGGCTCAAATTTCTTTGGTGATTGGTAAGTGCGATTTCTTGAGTTAATGATGATGGATGGTGAGTGACAAGGTCAGAAGTTGCCCAAAGGGGTAAAGAGGAACACTCGGTGTTTCTGGGCAAGTTAAAGCCTATGTTGTCTGCTACCTCAGCTCCTCTCACAGTGTACTATGGTTCCCATTTCTCAGTACTACCCCACTAAACTTTGGCGGCCATTACAGCAGGGACTGTGTATTGTTCACTTCTGTATCCCTAGAACCTAGGATGGGGTTTGAAGCCAACTTCAGCAAATGCTTGATGAACATCGGTTGACAATGGAGTGCAGGGGAGGGTCTAGAATTATCATATTTACAAAGTATGAACCAACACTGCACGTTTCCTACCAGGTAGCTTTGTTTTAATAAATATTAGCTGTTTGGAATGTCTGTGACACTTTTTTACCTGAAGTTTTCTGCCCTCCAATATTCTGTTTTGGTTTTGCTCATATAAGACGTGCAACACCCCAGTGACCCTTCATCTTAACATTTTTTTCCAGCTTTGCTAAGCAGTGGTGTTTTTGTTACATGAAAACGAACCAGGCGAAACCACAAAAAGTGTCACTGACATGATATACATATAAGAAAGAACAGTACAAGGAAGCATGCATGCTACTCATGCTTGAAATATGTGGATAATAGAATGGTGTAGACGTTGATTTAAGGCGTGTATGTTGTACTGAAGCTGATAGTCCTAAAATGATACTTCTTAGATAGTAACGTGA
Source organism: Lipotes vexillifer (assembly GCF_000442215.2). Taxonomy (NCBI): domain Eukaryota; kingdom Metazoa; phylum Chordata; class Mammalia; order Artiodactyla; family Lipotidae; genus Lipotes; species Lipotes vexillifer. Next base: position 1,239,956 of record NW_006780523.1, read on the forward strand.
AGGAAATGGGACTCAGAAACTGAAACTACCTGAGAGCTAAGAGGTTTGTCAGGATGCACTACAGATGTTCATCTGCATCATCTTCAGCTTCCAACTTCCATCATGTCATTGGGAATTGAATCGGGAAGCCGTCCAACAGGGGCCTTTGATTGCAGTCACAGTTTTTTCCCACCCTTTGAAAACAGGTTTCTCCAAAGAATAGGCAATAAATAGAGGCCTTTTCTCTTGCAGAGAGAGCACACCTAGACTGTGATGTTAAATTCAGGAGCATCCCCTGCAAAATATACTTCAATATCATGTTCATGAAAGATACAAAATCAGCACCCACATGTTGTGCTTTGTTAAACATCAGTTCCTCCTAATCTTTTAATAAAGCAGCTCTGAACAAGGATAGAATGTGCAGTCATGAGTTAAATAAAATGAGATTTCCCTTTCTGAAATACTTTTAAACGTGTGTCCTAATTTTTACCTCATTTAGGTTTATTGTTTTGGAGTCAGTGGTAGAAATCAGAGACACTGGAATCCCAGAATTCCTTCCACAGTTTTTCCCTTGAGCCAATCAAAATGGCAGGCTTGATTTCTTTTTCTTTTTTCTGAGAGGCCATGCATTGAAACATTTGTGCTGCTTTACCTATGGGACAACTGGTACCCCAACTTACTCTCTTCTGTTGTGAGTAATTAACAACGAATCTTAAGGAGATCCCCCCTCTCTGTCTTCCTGACAGGTGCTATTTTTTTTATGTTAACACTCTTAACCCTCTGCTTTTGTATTCCCTGTTGGTGATTTTGTACCTTCACACAACTCAGAGGTTTTGTATTCATGAGCCTTCTATAAGTTACATTCCCACCAACAGTGTACAAGGCTTGTAAATACAGTGTAAATAGTATGTGAATAGTTGATGGCGCACGGCAAATTTAAGCTTTGCTTTTTGGGACTTTCTGGAATTTTTTTTCTTGAATATTTTCCATTGGCGGTTTGTTGAATCTGCAGATGTCATTGTAGTAGTCGGTCAGTTATGAGCAGGGTGTAGGGAGGAATCCTAGTAGAGACACCACATAAAACAACATTATGTAGTAAAACTAATTAACTTCCCTTCTCCTAAAGAACCCAGGTAGTTTTCTTTTTGTATTGTCTAATTTTTTTTTTTTTACATATGATAATAGCTTCTATCCCATCTGGTGAATTCCAAGCATACTCAGATACATTAATAAATTGTACTCATCGGGCTTCCCTGGTGGCACAGTGGTTTAGAGTCCGCCTGCCGATGCAGGGGACACGGGTCCGTGCCCCGGTCCGGGAAGATCCCACATGCTGCGGAGCAGCTGGGCCCGTGAGCCTTGGCCGCAGTTGGCCACTGAGTCTGCATGTCCGGAGCCTGTGCTCCGCAATGGGAGAGGCCACAGCAGTGAGAGGCCCGCGTACCGCCCAAAAAAAAAAAAAAAAAATTGTACTCATCAAAATATTTGATTGTCAGATTAAAACAGTGTTTTAGAATCCTGGCTTTGAGTTCAATAGTTTGTAACTTTTTATATTGTCGATATTAACCAACTAAGCTTTGTCTGTTTTGTTCACTGTTTTGATTCTGAAATATGCCTGGCAGTTTCATAGGCATTAAATAAACATTTGTTGAATGCACGAATGAATTAATCGAACCTAATACATGAATATTTTTCTTGACCATTAGTAAAGATTTAAAAAGTAAATTTATTCTTGTCTCTCTGAGGTTATTTTCTTGGCATTTGGTATATTTGAGCAGGTTCCCTCATTCTTGTGTACAGAAAAGAAAAAATAGATATCCATAGGGAAGAAAAGTACCAGAAAGAATATGTCAGTCTATGGCCACAAAGATATATATCAGTTTTGCAGTTACTCAAAGAAGTGTTTTTTCAAATAAACACACATGCAGAGAAAAATTTTTATTTAGGATTCAGGTGATATACTTAGTCTTAACAGTCACACTTGTCCCAAGTGCAAGTCTGATGGAGAATGCCTCATCAAGATTGGAGTTTGATTTCTGAGTCTCAATAAGGAGAAAGAGATAGACAGACTTTGGGGACCTTGACATTTATGGATTTGGAATGAGTATGTTGTTCATTGAATTGCCATCCCTTCTAGGGATACTGCTACCTGTTGCACAGTTGTTGACTGTTTCTTGGTGGCTTGGGATCAGAATGCCTGCGAGCCCTTTGGTGTCTTTAAAGGAATATTTCCTACGTTGCAGGTGGGAATTGGTGCTGAATTGATTTCAGTGGCCCCTGAACAAACCAAAACCCCTTGTGATGTGAGTGCCTCTGTTAGGAGATTTACACAGAGGGGGAGGGGGTTGGGAGGGAGAGTCTATGCATGTACACAAGAGAGAGTTAACTGATTTAGTATAGCAACGCTTTTGTTTTGTATAATGAATCATGGTGAAGCTTATTTTGACTCTGTTAACGGTGAATGAAGAAAATGATGCACTCTAGATCCTCAACTCAGAAACTTTATGAATATCGATGATTAATTATTTAACATGCTTCATGTTATTGCAAACAAAAAATTTAAAGAAACCTGAATTTAAACGTGTACGTTGTTATAATTTTATCATTTGTTGTGGTGAGATCTTTGGATCAGTAGTCTATAGATTATCTTAGCCTATATATATCTGTCCAGTACAGAAATAGGAAGTCTAATTCAAAACTCTCAAGATAAATGACAATCAGTATATTTTTCCTTGTAAGTAGGGCTTGATCAGTTTAACGTTTTACTACCAGCTGGCCAGTGAGAGAAGCAAAAGCTATTCCAAGGCTCTTCCGTAGGTCTTTTTCTGTTTCTCTCCAGCTATTGTCTACAACCTCCTCTATTTTTTCTGTATGTAAAACTTACACAGGCTGTGACCATCTTATTTTATGATCCCCAAACCACAGTCGCTTGGAGACCCAAAATAGAAAGTAATTTCTAGTGAGCTCATCCAAGCTTTAGCCTACGCAGTTCCTTTTTTGCACAAAATGACTTGGCTAACATTCCAACCAAGGACCATAAACCAGCAGCGTGCATAGACACTGAGAATGAAGATATATTTAGATAGATTGCATGGATTAAAGAGGCCTGAACCATCTGTCTTCAACACAGGCGAATGTCATTTTCTTCAGTCAAGGGCCTGGGTTTTCCAGCAATATCCCAGCACTTAAAGATTCAGAGAGGTGCTTTAACAAGTAAATATGCACATCATCCACAGAAAAGTCGTATGCATCTGTTTCTCTTATTATTACAGACTTTTATAAACTCGGAAAATCTTAGTTATGGTTTCAGAAATAATTTGTTATGTACTTTTTTTTCTTCCATCCTTCCACAGAATCTGTTAATGCTGCTATTCTAAGCACAGTGTTTTATAAGTATTTGTTTCCATGTCTGCCTCCTCCTCTGGAGGATGAGCTCTGCCAGGCTGGGGAGTGGGCTTTATTTATCCTGTGGCCCCAGGATAGTCAGTGATGTACACGTTCCTATACATGTGTGTTAAGTGAATTACGTACTTATAGAAACTCTGGTGCTTGGGGATTGTGTGCCTCTTGGGAGGGACATGAGCAATAATTGAAGTGGTTTGGCAACCTCTAGTGAGCGAGAACGTGATTCTTTAGTAGATGCCTTGTGTAGTAATAAGGTTGATAGATAAGATATAGGATACTTACTTAAACGTGAATTTCAGGTCACTAACAAATACCTTTTTAGTAAGAGTCTGTCCCAAGTATTGCATCCAGTTAATTGCGTGTCCCATTCTTTGATGTTTATCTGAAATTCAAATTGAGCTGGGCATCCTGTATGTATATTTTCTAAATCTTAAAACTGTATCAGTAAGGATGGGTTGTCCAATGGAGCATGGGACCAGCGGTAGTGCCCTCACTCGAATGAGTTGATGTAGTTTATTTTGTAAGTAGAGCTCAATTGATTCAAAGACTGGATACCTGTGATCTTCGCTACATTGCATGTGATTGAACTTTTCTTAAAGTGGTAACAAGAAAGTGAGAAAAGTTGTGAAGCCCCTTGGATCTGATTTAGTTCTTGTCTAATAAAGAATTGCACCCTCTGCTGAAAGAAATAGCTTTTGACTGGTACAGGGAAGTCCTAAGATACCTGAAGGCCTTTAGAGGGTAGAGTTATAATCCCAGGCCTTGTCAGAAATAAGTACTGTTTAGAGTTACATGATGTAAGTAACATTGAATAAAACAGACTTAGCTCACACAGTGCCTAGTCAGTTAATGCTTTTGTGATAACAACCCTTGAAAACAGATCATTTTGCAGGTGAGTTGTTTTTTTTTTCCTGGGGTGGGGAGTCAAGTGGGAATATAAAGGCTTTTCACTAAAAACACATTAAATAAATACATTATAAGAAATGGTATTTGCCATTAGATTTTCAGACAAAGATGCTAATTTACTTAATCCAACTGTTGCTAGTCAGAGGATATGGAACATATTTGAGTCATGTACCACATTTGGATAAACCAAAAAAGCTTTCCTTGGTGGGAGCACACCACATGAATGGGATAAAAAAAATAGCATCTGTTACTGCTCTTCAGTCTGCTGTGCACATTAGCTGTTTCCATGGAATGAAAAGTGCTCTCATGTTCAACCTTTATTTTGCCCTAAGGTGTTTTTCTATGCTACAACTTTATTTTTTAATGCAATTTGACTGCCAGAGTACTATAAACTCCCAAATGGTTGCAAACTTGGTGAAGAAAATAGTGCAGAAAGAATAAAAAAGAATGAGAACAGCTTTAGGCATCAAGTCAAATATGTGTGTGACAAAGATGCTTGAGAAGATGGTGAAAACAAAAGATAGTGACCACTTTTTTTTTTTTGCATTAGCTCACCCTACTGGGTATAAGGTGTTGAATGGCTGCCTAAAAGTCCATCACCTGACTTTTCACGACTTTGCAAAGGATCACTGTCTCTTTCTCCCCCTCCACCAACCATCGTCCACTATCAAGTCTTTTTTTCCTTCCCTTGGCAGCTACAGCAAACCTTTACTACGTTATACTTGTGTATATAAGGAGATTAAATTGAAATTAGTATTTATTGCTTATATCAACTTGATTTTCATTGTTCAACTTTTATGTTTCTTACCCATGATAAATGTTTAGATATTGTTGATTGGCATGGAATTATTTGGTATTAAAGTTGATCTGTAAAATTTAATGGTGGATCTCACATAGCGGCAAGGTTTCCAGGAGAATATTAATGTCATTAAAGAAGTTCATACAAGACCCATTAGAACGGGGAGGTAGCAGTGGAGATGGTGAAACATAACTGGATTTTAGATGTATTTTGAATGTTGAGATAACAGGTGTATGAGTTTCCTAGGGCTGCTGTAACAGAGTACCTTAAAGCAACACAATTTCTGGTCTCCCCATTCTGGAGGCTAGAAGTTCAAAAGCAAGGTGTCAGTAAGGCCATGCTCCTTTTGAAACATGCAGGGGATCGTTCCTTGCCTGTCCTGGCTTCTGGTGGTTTGCCGGCAATCTTTGATTTTTCCTTGGCTTGGAGCTACAGACCTCCAATTTCAGCCGTCATCATTACGTCATCATTACGTGGCAGTCTCCTTGCATGTCTCTGTCTTTATGTGGCCATCTTTGTATAAGGACATCAGTCATACTGGATTAGGGCCCAGCCCTACTCTAGTAGGGCCTCATCTTAACTATTTACATCTGCAGTGACCCTGTTTCCAAACAAGGTCGCGTTCTTAGGTACTGAGGGTGAGGACTTCAGCATATCTTTTTTGTGGGGTGGGCACAATTCAACCCATAACACCAGGATTCTCTGATAAATGGACGTGGAATGGGAGAAAAGTAGGCAAATCAAAGATGCCTCTGATCTTTTTAGCTGTAGCAACTAGGAAAGACAGTGTTGCTATAAACTGACATGAGGAAGAGTGGCTGGAGCAGGTTTGAGAGGAAGGTCAGCAGTTCACTTTTGTACATGTTAAGACTTTTGTTAAATACTCAAGTCAAGATGCTGATGAGGATATATTGGTCTAGAGTTATGGAGACCTTTCTGGTAAATTTATATATATGTATATAATTTATATGTATTTATATGTATGTATTTGGTGGGGTCAGGGAAGAGCACAGTGCTGGAGAAAATGTTGGTGAAATGGAGATGACTTTATTTTTATTTTTGGCCACACCATGTGGCTTGTGGGATCTTAGTTCCCTGACCAGGGATTGAACCCAGGCCCTCTGTAGTGAGAGTACAGAGTCCTAACCACTGAACCGCCAGGGAATTCCTGGAGGTGACTTTTTTATGATGAGAGAGTATGTAGGCATAGATGCAGGCAAGTGTGTAGATTTGGTGGTGGGGACCTGTGGAATTTCTCTTTTTGTTTGCAGGAAAAGCATTTCATTTCTTTCTTTCTATTTTGGAATTTCTCTTTTGATCACTTCAGTGTTGTTAGTGAAATAAGAAACAAAGTCATCAGTTGATTGTAAGGACTGGAGAGGAGTCGCTGGGAGTTTTGAGGGGAGAAGAAAAGGTATGAAATAATCTTCTCGAGCGAATGGAGTAGGAAATGTATTACAATTACTTGGCAGCATTAACGACTCACTTGAGATTAAGAAGCATGAATTTAAAGTGAGACCAGTCAGCACAGATCTCTCTCCAACCATATCCTTCTGCACTTTTGTGGGAAGAGATATTTCACTGGTTTTGTAGTTCTACCATAAGAAGACTAGGAGTAAAGAGAGGGACAAGGGAGTTAGGGAGTGTGTGAGAGTCATTTTTATGATTCCCCATAAAATTGGATGAACTAAGCTGGGTAAGGAGAGCAGAAATGACATCAAGAGAGTCATATGAAAAAGTGGAGATTGGAAATTGTTGGAATCAAGGTACTGGAGGAAGTAACTGGAAAGATATAAAATGGTATAGTGAAATTGAGATTATGGAAAGATTGCATTTGTTGGTTTTGGCAAAGTCTGGGGTACATGGGAGTGAGTGAGTGAGGTTGTGTGGATGACTAGATCATTGGATGACTAGGTCAGAGAACTGAGAAATTTCAGGATATTAGATGAATCATTTAACTGTGTATTGTAATTGCCAAGATTTATGATAGAAGTGGTGTAGGAGAAACTTTAAGCCTAATTCTTTCTGCTAGAGGTACTGTGATACAGAAATCTCTGATAGAAGTATCTGTTGATTATATAAAGGAAGAAACTTCCTCTGCAAAGCACAGCATATTGGACACTTCATTTCAGTTCCACTGTTATTGAAGACTTTTGTCACTGTGTGTATGGAATGGGGTTTTGATTGTTTTTTCAACAAGAACAGCCCATGGGAGTGTTCTTCTTTGTATTAATACAGTATCATTGGCAACGTTGATTGGTTGGATTTGTAACATCATCAGTAAAATTATCAGAGATTCAGAAGAAGCACATCATGATCCGTTTGAATTACCAGCATATTTCAGAATAATCCCATCCAGTGTTGCCAGGAGTCTCTCGGACCTCTCTGGGTATGTTATAAAAATTTAAAAAAACAAAACAAAACATGCATGTGAGCTTGAGACTTGCTTTGAATCCTAAACTAAACATAAAGTTGTATGTATACAAGTTCTTAAGTATGAATGAATACATAGAAAGACACAATTTTAAAAACAAAATATCATTACATTAAGTCAAAAAATTGGACTATTAAAACTATGGTCATTGTACACAGAGTTGCATGTTAGTATTTATTTATTTATTTATTTTTTATTTTTTTTTTTTGGCGGTACGCGGGCCTCTCACTGCTGTGGCCTCTCCCGTTGCGGAGCACAGGCTCCGGATGCACAGGCTCAGCGGCCATGGCTCACGGGCCCAGCTGCTCCGCGGCATGTGGGATCTTCCCGGACCGGGGCACGAACCTGCATCCCCTGCATTGGCAGGCGGACTCTCAACCACCGCGCCACCAGGGAAGCCCCTAGTATTTATTTTTATTAAAAATTCATATGTGAAAAGACTGACAGGAAATACATCATATACATTAACAGTGATAAACCCTGGATGGCAGGATTACAGGTGAATCTTATAAGGAACATTTGTGATTTACTGCCAGGGAATCTATCAGGGGTGTCCTGAACCACTGACATATTGGTCCATATTGGTAGCCATGTAAAAATGTGCAATTATTATGTCTTATGGACTCAAAGCCCTATTATGTTTACATCTAACAAAGGGACACTTTTAGAAGGAAAGAATCCCTAGGTCTCCCTCCCCCAACCTCTCTCATTCAGACATATCTGTTGGCATAGTTATAAATCACTGGTTTTCTCTAGGGCCTTAGGCAAATGTCACATTGGCATTTACAGATTCATTGTTTGACTAATTAAATGTTAGTTATAATTGTTTATTCAAATATAAAGTGGGCTAGTTTGACTTATTTTCCTTAACTCCATAATATTGATGTACGTCCTTCAACTAAAGTTCACTGCCAGATAAATGTTTAATAGTGATGCCATTCTGAGATACTGATGCTTAAAAAGTGCAGTTGTTTACATCAGGAAAAGAAAATGTAGTCTACCCATTCCATATGTGCCAATGAAAAGTAAAACACTAAGCCCTTTACCTAGGCATCTCCAAGTGCCCCCTTTTCTTTGGCTACATAGGGATAATATTACAGATTCAATGTAATGAATATATTCTAATAAATTTCAATTTATTTAGAACCCATCCATTTATTAAATATTTATTGAGCACCTACTATGTGTAAGGCAATGTTTTAGGCCTGCAGCTATTAATGAACAAAGCAAACAATGCTATCTCACCTCATGGAGCGAACATTCAGAGGAAGGATGGATGTACAATGACTAGAAGGGCTAAGGGCTAAGGAAATAAGTGGGGGAAGGGGGGTATGGTGTATTGACATTGAAATTTTAATAAGTTCTAATCAAATGTATAGTTCATAAGTTTTTGTCATTAGTGAATTTGACAGTTGTGTATGCTCCTGCTTACAAGTGCCTGAAACAAGATGGGGAACATTTCCTTGTCCTCATAAAATTTCTCTTGTCCTGTACCAGTAATCCCTCTCCCCACCCCCAGAAGCAGCCACTCTTCTGATTTCTATCTCTTGAGCTTAGTTTTGGCTGTTCATTGACTTCATATTACTGAAATTGTGCGGTGTTTGTGTGCTGTTTATATGTGTGTGCATGCATGCATGTGTGTTTGCCTGGCTACTTCTGCTCAATATAATGGTGGTGAGATTCATCTAAGTTGTGCAGGTATCCAAAGTTAATATGGCTGGATAGCATCCAACATGAGTTTTTCATAATTTTTAATTTACTATCCTGTTGATGGCCATTTGGATTGTTCCTTTCTGGGCTTTTATGTAAAGACTGTGTCGATCATGGTAAAATTTTTTTTGTAGACACATGTTTTCATTTCTCTTGGGTAAATACAACTAAAATTGCTGTATCATAGTGTGTATGTATATTTAACTTGACATGTAACTACCAAATAGTTTTCCAAAAGTAGCTTTTTACACTCTCACCAGCAACTTAGGAGAGTTCTGGTTGTTCTGCACCCTCACACGTATTTGGTATTGTGTGTAATTTTTATTATCGCCATAGCAGTGAGTATATAGTGACATTTCATTGTAGTTTTAATTTACATTTCCCTTATGATTAATGAAGTTAAAAAAAGTAAGTTATATAAGCTTGCCATTAAATAGATTGTATAAAAAACAAAGGTAAAAATGATTAATGAAGTTGAATACCTTTACACGTGCTTATTTTCCAGACAAAAAAGTGTCTGCTTATCATTCACCTATTTTTTGTTGTATTTTGACTTTTTATTGATGATTTCTGGAAGTTATTTATGTATTCTGAATAGGAGTGTTTTTCAGATACCCCCCCCCCCCACTACTTACCAGTCCAGGGTTTGCCTATTAATTTTATTGTGTTCTTTGTTGAATAGAAAATATAAATCTGAAACCTGTTTTATCTAAACATTTTCTATGGCTAGTGCTTTGACTTGTCAGAAAATCTTACTTTATATGAAGGTCAGAAAGGTGTTCTATGCTTTCTTCATGAAGCTTTATGATTCTGGGATTTATGTTTAGAGCTGTGATATATGGTATTAAGACCAAGGTTCACTTTTTTCCATACAGATAACCGCTTGTTCCAGTGCCATTTGCTAAAAAGAGTTTCCTCTCCCCGTTAAAATTACTTGGTGCATTGATTGAACATACAGTGCTCACATGGGTCTCTTCTGTACTCTCTATTTTGTCACATTGACCTTTATTTGTAACCTTGTATCAGTACTGCAGTGTCTTGATTACTGTAGCTTTATAGTGAGTCTTGAAATCAGGTAATTCCTCCATTTTTGTCCTTTGTTTTCAAAATCATTTTGGCTATTCTAGGTCCTTTGCATTTCTCAATTTTGAATCGCCTTGCCAGTTTCTTCAAAACTTTCTGCTGGCATTTTTATAGGGCTTGCATTGAATCTTTGGATAAATTAAGGGAGAATGAATGTCTCAATGTTGAATTTTCCTGTCCATGAATATGGTTTGTCTGTCTTTGTGCTTCCCAGGCTGTGGGAGATCTTGCTCTGCTCTCCGGTATGGCTGCCAGCTTTTCGGGTAACTGCAGAGTCCTCTTTGCTCTCCATTCCTGCTCAGGGCTTTTTGCACCTTGGGATCTCTCTCTCTACCCTGCTGCCTGGCCAGCAGTCCTCAGAAGGCAATTGCCTTACTGACAATTTACGAAGAGCTCGTACCTCAGAAGGAATTTCAGCTCTCCTGCCGTTACCCTAGATTTTGTGAAAGTACCCCTGTGTAGTCAGTGAAGACTCTTGGGAAAGATTTGGCAGATGGAAGCAGTCTCCTTCTGTCTTGAGAGCTCCTCGAAATTTTAATCACTCCAGCCAGTGTGTAAGCATTACAACTTATTAAACTTGGCTAGTTTCTTTTTATCCTAGTTTATGGCAAATAGTTTTTCCTGCCACTCCTTCACCATGGAGAAAAACATTCATGGATCTCTCCTCTCCCATGATGGCCTTTTCCTGTTCTGGAATTTAGTTCATTTAGGTTACTTGCATCCCTAGCTTTCTGATATTTTGTTTGTATGCTTGCTTGGTCTTGTTTCTTCTTTTTAAGTGTGATGTTAAAGCTTATCTGGCATTTTTTAGTTGTTAGGTTGAAAGTCATTTTCTTTTTACAAGTTTCTACATGCTACATAGAAGCAGATGACCTGAGCAAGTGACCTTTAAATACAGAACTGAATGAAGCTGAGGGAGATTGCCATATAGTTACCTAGGCAAAGAAAATTATATGAAAGGGAATCGAAAGTGCAAAGACACTTAGGTGTGGGTCTGTTCAGTGTGGTGAAAGAATAGGAAGAAAGCCAGTGTGGCTGGAGGTGGTGAGGGATGACAAGAGCTGTTGGCGATGAGGCTGGAGAAAGTAGATAGAGACTAATAGGCTCTCATAGCATTTAGTAAGGACTTACCTCTTAATGGGAAATCAGGATTCTGAACTGAGAAATAATACATTTTTCCTTACATTTAACAGGATTACTCTAGCTATTGTGTTGAGTATAAAGTGAAAGACTTCAAGGTCAGAGGCAGGGAAATCAATTTGGGGGCTATTGAAATAATCCAAGTAAGCAATGATGTGTGTTGGCTTGAATTAGCATGGTGCCCTCACAGATAGGGATAAGTGATTGGATCCTAGATATAGTTTGAAGTTAAATTCAACAAATTCCGTGCAAGATTAGATGTGAAATGTGCGAGAGTGAGTGAAGTCAAGGATGACTGAAGAATTTTTTGTTCTGAGGAACTTGAAGATTTACTGTCCTCTGAAATGAGGGGAATATCAGGGTCTTTGTTTTGGGTATAAGTTTAAATGGTCTGTTAGACATCCAAGAAGCGATGTTAAGGATGCAGTTTTGATATATGGTTCTAGAGATCAGGAGACAGCTCTGGAGGTATATGTTTGGAAGTCATAAGCTTGTGGGTGGTAAGGACAAGACATTGGATGAGATCATCTATGGAGTGAGTGGGTGAAAATGCCCAATTCGAGTGGTTTCTAGAGAGGATGGGAGGGAAGAGATGGGGCACACATTATACACAGTACTTTCAAATTGTTTTGCTGTGAATGAAAAGGACTAGGGCTGTAAATAGAAGAAAAATGGGCTTGCAATGGGTTTATTTTTATAGTGGAGAAATGGTCCTTTTTTTTTTAATGCTAATGAGAATGATCCATTAGAGAGAGCAAATTGTTTCTGTAGAAGAAAGAGGGAACGATTGCTGTAGAGATGTCTCCAGCTTGGCACAGACTGTGCAGGCACAGATGTAGGTAGGTGGGTAGATGTGGATGGTAGGAGCATCTGGAAATTCTTTTCTAAATCTTTGACATCCCTGGTGAAATAGGAAGCCAAATTATCAGCTGAGAGTGAGAATTGGAGAGAAGGTGCTGGAAGTTTGAAGAGATGGGAAAAGGTTTGGAGTAGTCATCTTAAAATGTAAAATAAAGAAGTGACTGCATAAAGAGTAATAGGATTGCTTGAAAGCATTAAGGCCTAATCCAAAATTATTGATTGTAATTTTAAAGTGATAATTGCCAGTGTAGTTGTTTGTAATCTTCCATGTTCATTTTAGGCATGGAATAGGCATCATGCTGGGTTTAGGCCAGCATGATGAACAGGGTGAGGGACGAAAGAGTGGTATGTACACTGGAAAGATGGTAATGCTTGCTTAATATTTTGATAGAGTAGTTTTATTTTAGGATTGTGAAAGGTACTCAGTGTCCTGATTATGGAAATAATGTGAAGTCATTCAGTACGATGCTGAGCACATAAGAGAATATCTGAATTTGGTTTTTCACTAACATCAGGGTGAAATTCAAAGCCCGTAATGTGGATTCACAGCTCTTCATGATGTAGCCCCTGCCTTGAATCACATGCCTTCCCTTTCACCCTAAATTTTAGTTATGATGCCTTTGTCCCTTCACCTACCATAACAAATATACCATAGACTGGGTAGCTTATAAGAAACAGAAATTTATTTTTTACACTTCTAGAGTCTTGAATTCCAAGATGATGGACGGGATCAGGTGAGGACCCTCTTCTGAGTTGCCGACAGACAACTTCTCCTTGTACCCTTATGAGGTGGACAGTGGAGCGGAGGACGCATGATGTCTCATGACTCTGAAAACAGCATTAACCCCGTTCATGAGGCTCAACATTTATGACCTCATTGAGTCCTAATTACTTCCCAAAGGCTTCACCTCCTAATATCACATTGAGAAGTAGAGTTTCATCATACTAATTTTGTGGGAAAACAAACATATACTACTTGTATTTTATGGCAGTAACAGACTCCAGAACAAGTTCATGGCTAGATGTAGGTGGATCCTCCTTTCCTCATTTCTTCAGTAGGACTAATTTCACTCTTCCTTATATGCTCCCCTTGAGCCACCTACTCTTGCTAAGCTTTCCCTATTCACCTCTTCCTTAGGTATTCCTCTGTTCCATTTACTCACAGCATAGAGAGGGGGAGTGCATTGTAGTGGAAAGAGTAAGGTCTGTAAAACCAGAGAGATGAATGTAGGCTCTGTAGTTTTTCTATCAGCACTGCAGCTACTAGACCTTGAACAAGTCACTTGAGCTCCCTCTCAATTTCCATATTCACACACTTGTGATAATAAAACCTACCTCACAGGGTTGCTGTGGGAATTAAGTAAGATTCACATACATGAAGATGCTGGCGCATAATATGCACTCAACAAATACTGTTCAAATGAATTAATACATCTCTGCTATTAATATATTTTATAAATATAATTGCTTGCCAATCATAAGTATTCAGAACAATAAGCAAATTGTAATTTTATGAGTTAAGTCATTGGGAGTTCTATAAAGATACAAAATATATATCCACTTAGGTTGTTTCCATATCCTGGCTATTGTGAATAAGGTGGCAATGAACATGGCAGTACAGCTATCTCAGAGATATTGATTCCATTTCCTTTGAATATATACCCAAAAGTGGGATTCCTGGAGCATATGGTAGTTCTGTTTTTAAATTTTGGAGTAACTTACGTACTATTTTCCATAATGACCGTACCATTCTTCATCTTAAACATAAACAAATATGCAATTCAAAAAATTATGCTTTAATTTAAAAATTTATATGTAACCCATCTATGCCATAACATAGACTGATCTGACACTTTTTATAATTTGAGATGGAGAAGGAAAGGAGGTATTGTGATCCCCAACGTTAGAAAAATTTTTATTTTCAGTCTTCCATGGGAAACAGTCTCAGTGATGCCATTTATCAGAGAAATGTTTGAAATTTGAGAATATATTTAAGAGTTCTCTAGAGATACACATATAAATAAAGAGAAAACAAAATCATCCAACTAGTGGAAATTCTCCCAGTAGATCTCATGAATTCTTCAACATGTTACCCCTCGTGTAAAGAATTGATGAGGCACTTATAAGAATCCACACTGGTAATATACCTGTTCAGGTCACCTTTACATTCCCCTGCATAACTGAGATCAAGAAATATTAGAATATTACCAGAACCCCATGAGATCCCACCCTACACTTCCTAGTCAGTATTCACTAGTCTTCTTCAAAAGTAACCATTATTATGGTAGTTAATACCATGAACTAGTTTTGCCTGCTTTTGACATTTTGTGTGTGTGTGTGTGTGTGTGTCCGTGTGTGTGTGTGTGTGTCCGTGTGTATGTATGTATGTATGTGTGTATGTCCATCCAATATTTACTACATATTCATGCAGTATTTACTATTTTGTGTTTACCTTTCTTTGCTCATGCTTATATTCCAGGAATCATCCATATTTTACATGTAGCATCGATTCATTTGTTTTTCATTGTTGTGGTATAGTAATTGATGGAATTCTATACAGTTTATTTTCCCATTTGGGTTTTATCCAGTTTGAAGCTATTACAAAAATGGTTCTGTTCATCTGCTCTCGAATCTTCTACATGGTGAACAGCAATGATCTTTCAGTAAAGGATTTCAGATGCTCAAAACATGCTTCTGCATAAACTCTTGTACATGTGCATACATTTCTCTTGGCTGTGTATACTTAGGAGTACAAACAATTGCCAGATCATAGGGTTATCTTCAGTAGACCTTAAGAAAATGTTTTCCAGAGTTACTATTCCAATTAACATGCTTACAGCAGTGCGTGAAACTTCTCCATTTTTTAATTTTTTTTTTTTTCTTGGCTGAGTTGGGTCTTCGTTGCTGTGTGCAGGCTTTCTCTAGTTGCGGCCAGCGGGGCTACTCTTCGTTGCCGTGCGCAGGCTTCTCACTGAGGTGGCATCTCTTGTTGCGGAGCAGGGGCTATAGGTGCGCGGGCTCAGTAGCTGTGACTTGCGGGCTCTAGAGTGCGGGCTCAGTAGTTGTGGCGCACAGGCTCAATAGTTGTGACTTGCGGGCTCTAGAGTGCGGGCTCAGTAGTTGTGGCGCACAGGCTTAGTTGCTCTGTGGCATGTGGGATCTTCCTGGGCCAGGGCTGGAACCCGTGTCCCCTACATTGGCAGGCGGATTCTTAACCACTGAGCCGCCAGGGAAGTCCCTCCCACTGTAGTATTAATTTGCATTTACTTGATAACAAATGATGTTGAACGGTTTTCCAAATGTTTATTGTCAATCTGAGTATTATCTTTGGTGAAATGCCTGTTCGGTTCATTGCCTATTTTTCTATTGAGTTTAATTTTTTATATGGATTTGTAAGAGTTATTTATACATTCTATAAACAAATCTTTTGTCAGATATGTGTTGCAATGCTATAGCTTGCCTTTTCATATTCCTATTGATAATTTTTGATAAAGTTTAATTTATAAAAATTCTTCTTTCATCAGTACTGTTTTCTAATCCTAATAAAGAAATCTTTGTGTACCCCAAGGTCAAAATGATAATTTCGTGTACATATGTATGTGTATGTATATTTTTTTCTTGTAAGACTTGTTTTAGTCTTCACACTGGAAACTATTTGGAATTGACGTTTATGTATGGTCTTAGTTAAGGATAAAAAGTTTATTTTTTTCCATGTACATATCAAATTTACCCAGAACTATTTATTTAAAAAATAATAACTTTCCCACTGCTTTGAAATGATATCTTTGTCATAAATGAAATGACTATGTGTATGTGTGTGTTTCTGGTTTCTCCTCTCTGCCCTATTTGTCTATTTATCTAAGCCAAATGCACATTCTCAGTGACTCTAGTTTTAAAATATGTCTTTAAAAACAATAAGGTAAGTCCTCCTATAGTTGTCTTTTAATATCGTCTGGACTATCCTTATCCCTTTGCATTTGCATGTAAATTGTAGAATCAGCTGGTCAGTTTTGCAAACATTTTCAAGGGAACTTTGATTCAAGTTGCACTGAAATCTATAGATTAATTTGTAGATAAATGACATTTTTAAAATACTGAGTCTTCAAATCTATAAACCCAATATATATTATTATTCATTTAGGCTTTTTAAAATATTCTCTTGGTAATAGTTCATTGTTTTCTGTGTATAGGTCATTCATATGTTTAGTTAAATTTATTCCTGGATACTTGATTTTTTTATGCTGTTTTTAATGGTATTTTATTTGAAAATTACATTTTGGTCCTAGTATATAGAAATAAAAATATTTTTATATTAATCTTATATCCAGTAACTTAGCGAAATTTTCTTATTTCTAATAGTTTGATTCATTTGACATTTCATTGTTCATAATCATGACCTCTGACAAAAAGGACAGCTTTACTACTACTATTTCAGTTTTTAAGGATTTTTTGTATGCTTTTTTTTTTTTTCATATTGCACTGTCCAGAATTCTAGTGGAATGCTGAATAGAAGTGTCAATTACAGGCATCCTTTGCTCATTCCTGATCTCAGAAGGGAACACTTTCAATATTTCATTTATGTATGATGTTTGCTGAAGGACATTATAGATAATTTATTATTTTAAAGATATTTTCTTTTATCCTTAGATTGGTAAGGGTGTTTTTTTCATGAATGAGTGTTGAATTCTAATACATGTTGAATTCTAATACATGTTTTTTCCTGCATACGTTGATATTATCATATACTTTTCCTCCTTTTTATGTTAAATGTAGTGATTTACATTGGTTGATAAGCAAATATTAAATGTATTTACCTTCCTAAGATAACTCTACTTTGGTCAAAATGTATCTTACCCTTTCACTTAACACTACATTTCATATGCTACTATTTTATCTAGGATTTTAGCATCTATGTTTATGAGAAGGATGGACCTGTAATTGTCTTTTTTTGCCATATGCTTGTAACAGAGTAATGGTGACTTTATTATGTAAATACTTCTGTTCTCTGGAAGAATGTATATAATATCCATGTTATGACTTCCATAAAAGTATAGAAAAGTCACTGAACCCATCTTATTAGCCTGGCATTTTCTGTCTCTTGTTTTGGTTTCTTATGCTTTTCTATATAAATTTAATAAAATGTTTCAAGTTATTTTTCATAGTTATTAGTATATTTTAATTTTTATTTTCTATAGAACCTGTAATGATTTTCCATCTTTTCATTACTGACATGGATAATTCTTGCCTTCTCCATTTTCTTGAGCAGTCTTATTAAGGGTTTTTCAATTATGTTAGTCTTTTCCAGGAATCAACTTTTTTTTTTTTTTTTTTTTTGCGGTACGCGGGCCTCTCACTGTTGTGGCCTCTCCCGTGGCGGAGCACAGGCTCCGGATGCGCAGGCTCAGCGGCCATGGCTCACGGGGCCCAGCCGCTCCGCGTCACGTGGGATCTTCCCAGACCGCGGCACGAACCTGTGTCCCCTGCCTCGGCAGGCGGACTCTCAACCACTGTGCCACAAGGGAAGCCCCTGGAATCAACTTTTGATTTTGCTAATTCTTTCCTTATTTTTGTATATCTTCCTATTTCAATGATTATTTTTCTCTTATCTTTATGCTTTCTTTCCTTCTACTTTATTTTGTTTCGTTTTCCTCTTCTTTATCTTTTTTTTTTTTTTGACATCTTTACTGGAGTAGAATTGCTTTACTGTGTTGTATTAGTTTCTGCTGTATAACAAATGCTGTATAACAAAGTGAATCAGCTATATATACACATATATCCCCATATACCCTCGCTCTTGCGTCTCCCTCCCACCCTCCCACCCTCCTTATGCCACCCCTCTAGGTGGTCACAAAGCACCGAGCTGATAGCCCTGTGCTATGCAGCTGCTTCCCACTAGCTATCAGTTTTACATTTGGTAGTGTATATATGTCCATGCCACTCTCTCACTTTGTCCCAGCTTAACCTTCCCCCTCCCCGTGTCCTCAGGTCCATTCTCTACCTCTGAATCTTTACTCCTGTCCTGCCCCTAGGTTCATCAGAGCTATTTTCTTTTTTTTGATTCCATGTATATGTGTTAGCATACGGTATGTGATTTTTCTCTTTCTGACTTACTTCACTCTGTATGACAGACTCTAGGTCCATCCACCTCACTACAAATAACTCAATTTCGTTTCTTTTTATGGCCGAGTAATATTCCATTGTATATATGTGCCACATTTTCTTTATCCATTCAACTGTCAGTGGACACTTAGGTTGCTTCCATGTCCTGGCTATTGTAAGTAGTGCTGCAATGAGCATTGTGGTACATGTCTCTTTTTGAATTATGGTTTTCTCAGGGTATATGCCCAGTAGTGGGATTGCTGGGTCGTATGGTAGTTCTATTTTTATTTTTTTAAGGAACCTCCATACTGTTCTCCATAGTGGCTGTATCATTTTACATTCCCACCAGCAGTGCAGGAGTGTTCCCTTTTCTCCACACCCTCTCCAGCATTTATTGTCTGTAGATTTTTTGATGATGGCCATTCTGACTGGTGTAAGGTGATACCTCATTGTAGTTTTGATTTGCATTACTCCAATGATTAGTGATGTTGAGCATCCTTTCATCTGTTTGGTGGCAATCTGTGTATCTTTGGAGAAATGTCTGTTTAGGTCTTCTGCCCATTTTTGGATTGGGTTGTTTGTGTTTTTGATATTGAGCTGAATGAGGTGCTCGTATATTTTGGAGGCTAAAACTTTGTCAGTTGCTTTGTTTGCAAATATTTTCTCCCATTCTGAGGGTTGTCTTTCGGTCTTGTTTATGGTTTCCTTTGCTGTGCAAAAGCTTTGAAGTTTCATTAGGTCCCATGTGTTAATTTTTGTTTTTATTTCCATTTCTCTAGGAGGTGGGTCAAAAAAGGATCTTGCTGTGATTTATGTCAAACAGTGTTCTGCCTATGTTTTCCTCTAAGAGTTTTATAGTGTCTGGCCTTACATTTAGGTCTTTAATCCATTTTGAGTTTATTTTTGTGTATGGTGTTAGGAAGTGTTCTAATTTCATTCTTTTACATGTAGCTGTCCAGTTTTCACAGGACCACTTATTGAAGAGGCTGTCTTTTCTCCATTGTGTATTCTTGCCTCCTTAGTCAAAGATAAGGTGACCATATGTACGTGGGTTTATCTCTGGGCTTTCTATCCTGTTCCATTGATTTATATATCTGTTTTCGTACCAGTACCATACTGTATTGATTACTGTAGCTTTGGAGTATAGTCTGAAGTCAGGCAGCCTGATTCCTCCAGCTCCGTATTTCTTTCTCAAGCTTGCTTTGGCTGTTCGGGGTCTTTTGATTTTCCATACAAATTGTAAAGCATTTTGTTCTAGTTCTGTGAAAAATGCCATTGGTAGTTTGATAGGGATTGCACTGAATCTGTAGATTGCTTTGGGTAGTATAATCATTTTAAAAATGTTGATTCTTCCAATCCAAGAACATGGTATATCTCTCCATCTGTTTGTATCGTCTTTAATTTCTTTCCTCAGTGTCTTATAGTTTTCTGCATACAGGTCTTTGGTCTCCTTAGGGAGTTTTATTCCTAGGTATTTTATTCTTTTTGTTGTGATGGTAAATGGGACTGTTTCCTTAATTCCTCTGTCAGAGTTTTCATCATTAGTGTATAAGAATCCAAGAGATTTCTGTGCATTAATTTTGTATTCTGCTACTCTACCAAATTCATTGATTAGCTCTAGTAGTTTTGTGGTAGCATCTTTAGGATTCTCTATGTGTGGTATCATGTCATCTGCAAACAGTGACAGTTTTACTGCTTTCTGTTTTGGGTTCCTTTTATTTCTTTTTCTTCTCTGATTGCTGTGGCTAAAACTTCCAAAACTATGTTGAATAATAGTGATGAGAATTAGCAACCTTGTCTTGTTCCTGATCATAGAGGAAATGCTTTCAGTTTTTCACCATAGAGCACGATGTTGGCTGGGGGTCTGTCATATATGGCCTCTATTATGTTGAGGTAGGTTCCCTCTATGCCTACTTTCTGGCGAGTTTTTTTATCATAAATAGGTGTTGAATTTTGTCAAAAGCTTTTTCTGCATCTCTTGAGATGATCACATGGTTTTTATTCTTCAGTTTGTTAATATGGTGTATCCCATTGATTGATTTGCATATCTTGAAGAATCCTTGCATTCCTGGGATAAACCCCAGTTGATCATGGTGTATGGTCCTTTTAATGTGCTGTTGGACTCTGTTTGCTAGTATTTTGTTAAGCATTTTTGCATCTATGCTCATCAGTGATACTGGCCTGTAGTTTTCTTTTTTTGTGACATCTTTGTCTGGTTTTGGTATCAGGGTGATGGTGGCCTCATAGAATGGGTTTGGGAGTGCTCCTCCCTCTGCTTTATTTTAGAAGAGTTTGAGAAGGATAGGTGTTAGCTCTTCTCTAAATGTTTGATAGAATTTGCCTGTGAAGCCATCTGGTCCTGGGCTTTTGTTTGTTGGAAGATTTTTAATCACAGTTTCAATTTCAGTGCTTGTGATTGGTCTGTTCATACTTTCTATTTCTTCCTGGTTCAGTCTTGGGAGGTTGTGCATTTGTAAGAATTTGTCCAGTTTTTCCAGGCTCTCCGTTTTATTGGCATAGAGTTGCTTGTAGTAGTCTCTCATGATCCTTTGTATTTCTGCAGTGTCAGTTGTTACTTCTGCTTTTTCATTTCGAATTCTGTTGATTTGAATCTTCTCCCTTTTTTTCTTGGTGAGTCTGGCTAATGCTTTGTCAATTTTGTTTATCTTCTCAAGGAATGAGCTTTTAGTTTTATTGATCTTTTCTATTGTATTCTTCATTTCTTTTTCATTTCTGATATGATCTTTATGATTTCTTTCCTTCTGCTAACTTTGGGATTCTTTTGTTCTTCTTTTTCTAGTTGCTTTAGGTGTAAAGTTAGGTTGTTTGTGATGTTTGTTTCTTGAGGTAGGATTGTATTGCTATACAGTTCCCTCTTAGAACTGCTTTTGCTGCATCCCATAGGTTTGGGGTCATTGTGTTTTCCTTGTCATTTGTTTTTGGTATTTTTTGCTTTCCTGTGTGATTTCTTTGGTGATCTCTTGGTTATTTAGTAGTGTATTGTTTAGCCGCCCTGTGTTTTTATTTTTCACAGTTTTTCTTCCTATAATTGATATGTAGTCTCATAGCACTGTGGCCAGAAAAGATACTTGATAAAATTTCATTTTTCTTAAATTTATCAAGGCTTGATTTGTGACTCAAGATATGATCTGTCCTGGAGAATGTTCCATGAGCACTTGAGAAGAAAGTGGATTCTGTTGTTTTTCTATGGAATGTGCTATAAATATCAATTAAGTCCACCTTGTTTAATGTGTCATTTAAAGCTTGTGTTTTCCTATTTATTTTCATATTGGATCATCGGTCTATTGATGAAAGTGGGGTGTTAAAGTCTCCTACTATTATTGTGTTCCTGTTGATTTCCTCTTTTATGGCTCTTAGCATTTGCCTTATGTATTGAGGTCCTACCATGTTGGGTGCATAAATATTTACAATTGTTATATCTTCTTCTTGGATTGATCCCCTGATCATTCTGTAGTGTCCTTCTTTGTCTCTTGTAAGTCTTTATTTTATAGTCTGTTGTGTCTTATATGAGAATTGCTACTCCAGCTTTCTTTTGGTTCACATTTGCATGGGATGTCTTTTACCATCTCCTCCTTTTCAGCGTGTATGTGTCCCTAGGTCTGAAGTGGGTCTCTTGTATACAGCGTATATGTGGGTCTTGCTTTTGTTTTCATTCATGCAGTCTGTGTATTTTGGTTGGAGCATTTAATCCGTTTACATTTTTGGTAGTTATTGATATGTATGTTCCTATTACCATTTTCTTAATTGTTTTGGTTTTTTTTTTTTTAATGTCTTTTCCTTCTCTTGTGTTTCCTGCCTAGAGAAGTTCCTTTAGCATTTGTTGTATAGCTCATTTGATGGTGCTGAATTCTCTTAGCTTTTGCTTGTCTGTAAAGCTTTTAATTTCTCTGTTGAATCTGAATGTGATCCTTGGTGGATAGAGTAATCTTCATTGTAGGTTTTTCCCTTTCATCACTTTAAATATGTCCTGCCATTCCCTTCTGGAGTGCAGAGTTTCTTTTGAAAGATCAGCTGTTAACCTTATGGGGATTTCCTTGTATGTTGTTTGTTGCTTTTCCCTTGCTGCTTTTAATATATTTCCTTTGTATTCAGTTTTTGATAGTTTGATTAATATGTGTCTTAGCATGCTTCTCCTTGGATTTACCCTATATGGGACTTTCTGCACCTCCTGGACTTGATTGACTGTTTCCTTTTCCATGTTAGGGAAGTTTTCAAGTGTAATCTCTTTACATATTTTCTCAGACCCTTTCTTTTTCTCTTCTTCTTCTGAGACCCCTATAATTTGGATATTGGTGTATTTAATGTTGTCCCAGAGGTCTCTGAGACTGTCCTCAATTCTTTTCATTCTTTTTTCTTTATTCTGCTCTGCGGTATTTATTTCCACCAGTTTATCTTCGAGGTCACTTATCCGTTCTTCTGCCTCACTTATTCTGCTTTTGATCCTTTTAGAGAATTTTAAATTTCATTTATTGTCTTGTTCATCACTGTTTGTTTGCTCTTTTGTTCTTCTAGGTACTTGTTCACCATTTCTTGTATTTTGTCCATTCTCTTTCCAAGATTTTGGATCATCTTTACTCTCTTAGTCTGAATTCTTTTTCAGGTAGACTGCCTATTTCCTCTTCATTTGTTTGGTCTGGTGGGTTTTTATCTTGCTCCTTCATTTGCTGCATATTTCTCTGTCTTCTCATTTTGTTTAACTTACTGTGCTTGGGGTCTCCTTATTGTAGGCTCTAAGTTCATAGTTCCCATTATTTTTGGTGTCTGCCCCCAGTGGGTGAAATTGGTTCAGTGGCTTGTGTAGGCTTCCTGGTGGAGGGGACTGGTGCCTGTGTTCTGGTGGGTAGGGCTGGATCTTGTCTTTCTGGTGGGGAGGGCCGTGTCCAGTGGTGTGTTTTGGCATGTCTGTGAACTTAGTATGAGTTTAGGCAGCCTCCCTGCTAATGGGTGGGTTTGTGTTCCTGTCTTCCTAGTTGTTTGGCATGAGGCATCCAGCGCTGGAGTTTGCTGGCCATTGCGTGGAGCTGGATCTTAGCCTTGAGATGGAGATCTCAGGGAGAGCTCTCGCTGATTGATATTACGTGGGGCTGGGAGGTCTCTGGTGGACCAGTGTCCTGAACTTGGCTCTCTCACCTCAGAGGCTCAGGCCTGACACCTGGCTGGTGCACCAATACCCTGTCAGCCACATAGCTCCAAACTTCGGAACTCCACACTCTGGAGCTAGCCCTTTGGATATGCCAAAACCTACACATTTTATAAGTTGTGCTTTTAAGTTTTTCCTTCCTAAGTGTCTGTATTGGGCAATGGCAGGGGGTAGACTGGGGAGAAATATGAATGGTTAAGTGTTGAAGTTTGAGCAAATTATGTTCCAGTTGGTAGGCTGACCTCTTTGATTACTGTCTTTTCCACTGGTGGCTTTCAAACTTTATTGACCCAGACGTGATGAAGCAGGTTCTCTTTGTATTATATGGTGTCAGTTAGCATGACAGTTTCTTCCTCTTAGCTCATTACATTCTGGATTCCCTCTGTAAAACTTGGGCTCAGGTGTTTGGATCTCCTGTCCAGGCCAAGGGAAAAGTTTTTCTACCAGTCTCCAAAACATCACTAAGGGGGAACAGAAAACTGCTAGAGCTATGTACATTATTCGTTTCAACCACAAAGAAACTCTCCTCGAGGCAGCGAGTGAGTCAACAGAGAATATCCCTTTGCAGCCTCCTTGTCCAATTCAGGTCTCAAAGTGGCTGACCGTGCTGGCTGTGGCTAGGCAACCGTCTGAGTCTTACCTGCCGTGTTAGCTTTCTTTATCTTCTTGAGAACCATACTTTATTCAGTTTAAGCATTCTTTTCTAATACATAGGTTTATTAGATATTACGAGTTGAGAGAAGAACTTCTACAGTAAAAAAAAAATAAAGGATTATCAATTGTCACTTGAGGGCAGACACAGTGTGACAGCTGACCCCCATTGACTGAGAGTGTAGTACTTGTCTAGTAATATAAATATAATTGCTGTTGGATAAATGCCAGTAACTCCATGAGCAGTGAGGAACCAGCAAAGATTTTGAGAGGTTATGACCAGAATCGTATTTGGAGAATATTAATCTAGCCCCTTTGGGAAAGGTGAATAAGCAGTGAGAGAAACAAAAAGAAATAAATACTTCAAGATGTCATTCAGTCATTCAAGGCAAGAAATGAAGAGGTAGAGTGGCAATATTACGGAAACATAGGTGGGAAAAATTAAGAGAAACAAACATCTTACACATCTTTGCACAAATGCAAACTTTGAATGCAGGGTAGGGAGTATATGAGGGTTTTTGTTTTTGTTTTGAGGCCAGTTTGGATTAATCTGGCTAGATTTTTTTTTTTTTTAGTTTTAGAGAAAGCAAGAAAAGAGGATTCCTTAATGAACAGAGAATGCAATGTACAATATAATCAGAAATCTATTTAAAATTTTAAGTGAATGGACTGGGTTTTATTTCTGCGAAGTATCCACTTTTTCCTGCTTGCAAATGTAATCAGATATGATGAGGATAAAATTATCTGTTAATGTTGAGAGTACAGAATCTGAATAACTTATCCAAAAGATTCATGTTGATTGTGACTGTAAAACATTAAAGTAACTTATTCATGTGAACACTTATGTCACATAGCAGGTCACTTAATGGAAAAATCATCATCAAATAACTACATAAGTCTAAACCAGCCCAGTTTGCATGTATTGTGTTTTAATTTTTCATGAAAGCTTTACATCTAAAAATATGAAAAACCATAAATTAAAATTAGTCATGAAAAGTATCTCTGAATTATATGTAGCCCCTCTATCATTATCTATACCTGTACTCTGACTTGCTTTATGGCATTTATTACAGTCTGACATAATATTAATTCCTTTGTTTTCTGTTTGTTTTTCTAGCATATTATTTGTCAGGGGAGTGGAGTTGTTTGTATTGTCTTTCCTGTATTCCCACCACATAAATCTGTAACTGACCCACACTACCTTCAAAATAAATACTGGATGAATAAATGATTGAATGAATGCATGGGATTGTAATTTGTGTCTCTTGCATTATCATCAAAAGTTCCAGGAAGATGAAATAAGTGATTCAGATTCCCGAGGGCTAGGATTTATTTATGAAGAGCTGTGATACCCTTAATCTTATATTCTTCTTCCATTCTGAAGTGAACAAAAGAACCCTACTTATTATCTATTGTGTTGGGTATCCTAGGAGTAAATTTTACGATTGATTTTGCTCTGTTGAAATGCACAAAGAAACTTAAAATTTCCCAAATCAGCAATGATTCATTAATATTTTCCCCCTTCTGTTTGCTTTGCCCTCTTAATAACTACCTTCTAAATTAAATAAAGAGCAAAAATAACTGAGTATTGTTGGAAACTGATATTTCATTTGTGATTGGCTAAAAGATAGTCAGTACACATATGCATAATGTTACAGGCTTCAAGCGCTAAAATGAATGGATTTGGAATGCAGCTTCTGTTTCATTCAATATATTAAGGGATTTTACTTGTTTGTGTGTCAACCAAGCTATCCCCTATTGTCCTATTTATATTTCACATTTATCCCTAAAAATGACACTTTCATAGAGGCCGACATCTGGGAACAGAATCAAAGCAAGTATATTGGTCTTGTGTTGCTGTAACCTGATTCCCTTAGTCAGCATCTTCCTGAGGTGGTGGGTCTTGTGGGGCAGCCATGCATATGGTTCTCTTGTCTCTTGGTTATCACATAGAACAGGTTTTCTTTTGTGGTCATTGTTAAATTTCACTTTTATTTGCAAATCAGTCTTCAATGGTGTTTCATATTTCCTCTGATTTACAGTGTAATTATCTCTCTCTAAATGGCCTTCTCATTGACAATGAGCATCCTTGCTTTTGACA
This sequence comes from Lipotes vexillifer, assembly GCF_000442215.2. Lineage (NCBI taxonomy): Eukaryota > Metazoa > Chordata > Mammalia > Artiodactyla > Lipotidae > Lipotes > Lipotes vexillifer. Next base: position 1,266,285 of record NW_006780523.1, read on the forward strand.
CCTTCCTATGAAGAGATGATTTTTTTTTCTCTAGAATCATTTATCACTTGTTAAAGATACAAGGCAATTGCAAAACATTCATTGTTCATCTAAGTCCCGAGTACAAGGTGTCATGATTCAAGACAGGCGAGGTACCTGATCTTGGTACCTTTGCCTCCTTGATCCTCCTTCTCATCCTGGCCTTCATTAACTTACAGTTTGACTATTACAGTTGTCCTTCATGCCTCCTGCATCTCTGTCCCATAATTCTCTATGTCTGGCACATAGTGGCTGCTTGGTAAATATTTGGTTAATTTTGTCCAATTAAAACTATTCTTCAGGGACTTCCCTGGTGGTGCAGTGGTTGGGACTCTGCACTCCCAATGCAGGGGTCCTGGGTTTGATCCCTGGTGGGGGAACTAGATCCCACATGCATGCTGCAACTAAGAGTTCGCATGCCACAACTAAGGAGCCTACCTGCTGCAACTAAGACCCGATGGAACCAAATAAATAAATAAAATTAAATATGAAAAAACCCACTATTCTCCACATATTGCCATATTCACAGCTCAGAGATTGTATCTCTGCTATTTATTATTTGATGCTATATTTCTTACTTCCAGCCTTGTTCACCTCACACTTCTTAAGAGACTTCAATCAAATTGGATTGCATTCTATTCCATGTATATTTTGGTGCAGTTCTGCCCTCCTTCATATCCAAACACTACACCATCAAAGCCTGGCTAAGTGCTACCTTTTTTTTTTTTTTTTTTTTTTTTTTTTTAAGCCTTCTCCTAGCTCCCTAGCTGGCAGTATTTGTGCCCAAATCTGATTTATATAGTGTTGTACTTGTGCCTCCATGATGCCCTGTAACGTGAATATTTGTGTACAGATCTGGTTTACACATTAGGCTAAGTAAGCCTCCTGAGGGCAGGGCCAGATTTGATACTTTATATTCCCTGAAGTAATAGTTCCCTATTGCTGAACTTTGAAGAATTGTTTGATAATTGAATAAATGGCCTATTAGTATATGAGACACAAATCTTCTCATAATCTTATTTTCTCATACATTTTTTCCTTCTGAATGGTTGTATCGAATTCAGAGCTAAGTAGGCCAACTTATTAAATTCTAATCACTTGGTTGAACAAAAGCTGACTTCATAAATCATAGTTTAATAGCTTGTCTACAGTTTCTTTAGGGTTTTGCAGCTGTGTGGTAATGCTTGTTTAGCCAGTCAGTTTAATTACTGAAATTATACAGCTGGAAGCAAGGGTAGTAAATGGCCTCTTGGTTTTGGGTCACAACGACTCATTTCAGGAATTTCTGTGTGGAGATTTCTGTGATACCACCATATTTAGTGATATTTCCCATGATCACTGATATCAAAGAAATCATTTGGAATTTCCTAATCGTTAATTTTATATTCAGGCTTATGTTTTGTTGTTCATATAAAAGGAAGGGGTGTGGGTGTATGAGTTTCGTAATGGCCCTCCATAGTTTAGATGTACAATCATATTTCAGATCTTTTTAATCTTTTTGTCATGGATTCACTCAGTTGGCAGAATTTCTACCTCCTCTAAATAATGTGTATCTCTTTATCAGAAGCTGAGATTTTAAATTTAAGGAATGTTTTGTTATAAAGTGATAGAAGAAAGTATGTAGAGAAAAGAAAACCATAGGATTTAAAAATAACCACAGGATTTATTTTATAACCCCAAATTTCTCATTAATAACTTTGAACAAGGCCATATGTCTTTACTGGTTTTTTCCCCCCTCACTGGACCTTTTTGCTCTAAACGCTTAACAAGGAACCTCTGAGAAAAATCCCCGTTCTTAGGTCAAGGCCCCTCTAGGTCAAAGAAGCAAAAAATGGGTCAAAACTTTCATTCTTTGGTTACTAGAATGTTTCCTGGAGTAGTTAAATCATCTACTCCTTAAATATAAAATTGGTGGATGTGATTTATTCTAATCAAGCAGTTTGAATTCAAGGGATAGCACTATGTACATAATGGAAGTGGGTGGTTGGAATCTAGCATTGAGTTTTTAGAGGTTTGGTGAGCTAATTTTGTCTATGATGTCCCAATTGCTGAGTGTCTGGTCAAGAGATGTGCTTGGAAAATAGAACACCTACAATGTGGTAATAAAGTAGTTTGCCTGTTCTTGCCCTTTATCCCTTTCCATTCCCAACAATTAGGCTACACTCAGCTGACTTTGTTAATAAGTGGGACCTCAGTGGCATACTCTCTAATTTACCCTTAGTCAGTAAAATAAGCACACAGCCTATGCTGCTTCTGGTGCAAACGGTCTATACCTGCTACCGGAAGTGCTGGCTCTCATTTGGCCAAAGAAGAAAACACCTAGAGTTCTTGGTAATACATCCCATTTCTCTATTATTAACAAGTACCATATAGTCTGTAGAGAGGAAGCAAATTATAGCCATCCTAATAGATGTGATGTGATATCTCACTGAAATTTTGATTTGCATTTCTCTAATGGCTAATGATCTAGAACATATTTTCATGGGTTTATTGCCCATTTCTTGGGAGAAATGTCTATTCAAATCCTTCTCTTATTGTCTCATTGATTATTTGTAATTTCAGTGTCCAGTCATGAGTTCTTTATGTATTTTGGATACTATACACTTATCAGTTGTATCTTTTTCAACTGTTTTCACTCATTCTGTAGATTGTTTTTTCACTTTCTTGATACTGGCCTTGGAAGGAAACATCTTTTTAGCTTTTAGATGTCACTTTATCTATTTGATTTTTTTTGTTGGCTGTGCTTTCAGGATCATACTTAGTAAGTCATTGCTTAATCCATGGTCATGAACGTTTACACCTATGTTTACTTCTAAGATTACTTTTATAGATTTAGTGCTTATATTAAGTTTTTGATTCATTTTGAGATAAAGTTTTGTATATGGTGCGAGGTAAGGGTCCAACTTCATTCTTTTTGATGTGGATCTCCATTTGTCACCTCATTATTTGTTGAAGTAATTAATCTTTCCCCATTGAATTATCTTGGAATTGTTGAAAATCAGTTTACCATACATGTGACAGTTTATTTCTGATCAGTAATTTCTATTCCATTGATCTATTTGTATCTATATCTACCTGCCTGCCTAGATATAGATGCATCTCCTCACACAAATACCACAGTATCTTGACTACTATAGCCTTGTAGTAAGTTTTGAAATTTGGAAGTATGAGTTCTCTAATATGTTCTTTTTTCAAGATTGTTTTGGCAATTCTGAGTTCCTTGCATTTCCATATGAATTTTATGATCAGCTTGTCACTTTCTACAAAGAATCTACCTTAGATTTTGATAAGGGTTTTGTTAAATTTGTAGATCAGTTGGGGAAGTATTGCTGTCTTAACAGTAGTAAGTCTTCTGATCCATGCACATGGGATGTTTTTCTATTTATGTCTTCGTTAATTTCTTTCAGTGATTTATAATTTTCAGTGTTTGCCTTGCACTTATTTTGTAAATTTTTAAGTATTCTGTTTTATACTATTGTAAATGGAATTGTTTTCTGAATTTCATTTTTCAATTTTTTTACTAGTTTTTAGAAATACATTTGATTTTTCTATATTGAACTTGTTTCTTGCAATCCTGCTGCACTTATTAGTTTTAACTTTTTTCCCTAAGGATTTTGTATATACAAGTACATGCTATTTGTAAATAAAGATAATTTTAATTACTCCTTTCTAGTATGGATGCCTTTAACTTTTTCTTCCTCAGTTTCCCTGGCTATAACCTCCAGTACAATGTTGAATAGAAATGGTGGGCACAAACATCTTTATCTTGTTCCTGATCATAGGGAGAGAGCTTTTATTCTTTCACAATCAGTGTGATGTTATCTTTGGGTTTTTTGTAGATGACATTTTCTACAGGTCAGGTTGAGGATGTTCTTTTCTATTTCTATCTTGTTTTTATTATGAAAAAGTATTGGGTTTTGTCAAATAATTTTTCTTCATCTGTTCAAATTATATGGTTCTTGTTCTTTCAGTAGCTGTATTATACTGCTTTTGTTATATGGATATTAAAATATTCAATTCCCGAATTAAATCTCACATCGTCATGGTATATAATTCTTTGTAATTGTTGCTGAATTTGGTTTGCTACTATTTAGTTTTTGATTTTTTTTTTTTTTTTAAATATATTCAAAAGGGACATTGGTCTGGAGTTTGGTTTTCTTGTGATGTCTTTGGCTTTTGTATAAGGGTTTTATGTACTAAATGTTACATCCAAAAGTCTTGTATTGAAACATTACCCCCTCATGTGATGGCTTTAAGGAGGTAGAGCCTTTGGGAGATAATTGGGATTAGATGAAGTCCTCATGAATGGGACTGATGACCTTGTAAGAGTCATCAGAGACCTTGCTTGGCCTCTCTATTCTGCCAAGTGAGCATACAGTGAGAAGTTGGTGGTCTGTAAGCCAAAGCAGGGATCTCACTAGAAGCAGCCAGCTATGTTGGCACCCTGATCTTGGACTTCCAGCCTCCAGAGCTGTGAGAAATTTCTGCTCTATATAATTTACCCAGTCTGTGGTAAATTACATTCCCACCAGCAGTGCAAGAGGGTTCCCCTTTTCTCCACACCCTCTCCAGCATTTATTGTTTGTAGATATTTTGAGGATGGCCATTATGACTGGTGTGAGGTGATACCTCTTGTAGTTTGAATTTGCATTTCTCTGATAATTAGTGATGTTGAGCATCTTTTCATGTGTTTGTTGGCCATCTGTATCTTATTGACTTTTTAATGCAGTCTTACTGTGGTCATACAGCATATGGTCTATGACATTATTCCTTTAAAATGTAGAGTCTTGGGGCTTCCCTGGTGGCGCAGTGGTTGAGAGTCCGCCTGCCGATGCAGGGGACTCGGGTTCGTGACCCGGTCCGGGAAGATCCCACATGCCGCGGAGCGGCTGGGCCCGTGAGCCGTGGCCGCTGAGCCTGCGCGTCCGGAGCCTGTGCTCTGCAACGGGAGAGGAGGCCTGCGTACTGCAAAAAAAAAAAAAAAAAAAAATGTAGAGTCTTGTTTATGGCTTATCTAGTCTAATATTATATTGCTCTTATATAAAGTTTATCTACTTTAGCGCCCAGGTCTCAAATCCTAAAGATTAGATAAAATAAACTTAGTTTTACTCTCTGCAGAGATGTTGCTCTGCTATTACTTTATTATCCAAACACTTAGCTTTTACGTTTTGAAGCTTTCCATTTTAGAACGGGAACTAGTTTTACTTTTACAAAACTAAAAGGGACATCAACTGTCCCCTCAGTGCCAGAACAAAGGGGTTACCTTCTCTCAAAGGTGAATCCATACTACCGTTTCTAGAGAAAGAGGAAAGAAACAGTAGAAACATAGTGCTATGTCTTTAAAATGGCAATTCTCTTCTAGAGTAAAAAAACTAGAATCCTGTCATTCCAAGGCACCATGTTTGATATTCATCTAAGTCATATCGTCATGGAATGCTTAGAAAAAGAAGGAATCTTAGAAATACTTAGATAACTGATAATAATTAGATCAACTAATCTTTTTGTTGAATAAATTGAGACTTTTAAAAAAAGTTAATTAATTTACTTATTTATTTATTTTTGGCCGTATTGGGTCTTCGTTTCTGTGCGAGGGCTTTCTCTAGTTGCGGCAGGCGGGGGCCACTCTTCATCGCGGTACGTGGACCTCTCACTATCGCGGCCTCTCTTGTTGCGGAGCACAGGCTCCAGACACGCAGGCTCAGTAGTAGTTGTGGCTCACAGGCTTAGTTGCTCCGCGGCATGTGGGATCTTCCCAGAACCAGGGCTCGAACCCGTGTCCCCTGCATTGGCAGGCAGACACTCAACCACTGCGCCACCAGGGAAGCCCATAAATTGAGACTTTTTAAGTTAAAAAGTCAAGTGACTTGCCTAAACCTGTGATGAATATCAGGGACTTACTAGAACTCAGGATAGATATACATACTCTGGCACTCACCCACATACATTGACGCACACTCACACAGACCCTTGATCCAACGTATTGGAGATGTTTGTCCTACTTGAATTACAAAGAGAATTTGATTAATGGTGAAAGAAAGAGTGCAAATAACAGAAACCATTTCCTGTTTCCTCAAGCTAACTCTGGGTTTTTGTTCATCTTAACCTGCTTACTCTTGCCTTTTCAGTTAATGGTCTGTTGGTCAAAATTGTATTAAAAGCCCTTCTTCCAAAGCTCAATAACTAAAATTCAGCAATACTTATTTAAGCTTTGCGCTAAATATAAATCTAAATATTTCACTTGTCGTTTAAAATAAATAATCCTTACGCCGACCCTGAGTTCTCACCAGTGTGGTTATGGATAGTTGTTGCCCGCGGGCCCCACCCCCACCCCGACTTGCAGGAAAGGTAGTTGGAATGTCTGTATCCACCTGTGTATCAGTGGCCAGTCTGTGAACTGAAATTTTGTATGAACACTGTATTTGTGTCCTTAACCACCATGTAAATAATAAATTCACGACGACTTCTCCCTTAAAAAAACAAAAAACAAAAAAATGAAAAACACTTTAAGGTATGTACTATTATTCTTACATTACAAATGAGAAAACTGAGGCCCAGTAAGGCTAAGTAACCTTCTCATGATCATACAGTTAGCATTGGATTGGGGCCTAGATTGGTCTGACCCCAAAGTATATACTGCTTTTTGCTATAGACCATATGCTGAATATGAGTTTAGAGCCTGTACCGCATCCTTGACACATTAGTCGTCTTTGATTGGGATGTCATGTAAGCATCTAAAAGACTTAATTTTTTTTCTTCGACTTTATCATTTTATCTTATCCAATATTAGCTCTGAGTATATTTATGAAATATTATGGTGATTAAGTTTGTTCCCAAACTAAACATTTCTCAATGTATTACTTCGCTAGGGCTAACAAAAAGCATCACAAACTGGATGGCTTAAACAATAGGAATTTGTTTTTTGACATTTCTGGAGGCTAGAATTCTAAAATGAGGGTGTGGGCAGGGTTCATTCCTTCGGAGCCAACTAGAGTTCATATAGTTCATACTGTACTTGTTTATGGTGACAGCTCCCTTCCTAGAACAGGTCCTCTCTCTACATTCTTCAGGCACTTTAGGGGGAAGGTCAAAGCCTAAAATAATGCTCATGCTAAAGAGACAAAATTTTGGGTGACAAATTTTGCTCCCGTGCAGTAGAATCCTAGTTTTTCTCATCTGAAATGCACTCCAATATGTATATGCCCCTCCGAAAACGCAGAGCTCTGATTTAACCACAGTATACTAGCCGTGATCTTACTAGTCACAAGAACAGTGAGATTATTAGTTTGGTGATCTGGGACCTGGTTTTCTAGTGTTGTGGATGTTCACAGTTGAATTTAAATAGAGGACACTATTGGATGTTGTGACTGACTCTGTGGTCAGGCAACCTCTCTGGTAGTTTTCAGGAAAACTGCTGCCAGGCAAGGGGTCTCCTCCATTCTGCCTTATTGTGACTGACCAAAAATCTATTCCATGCAAGCCATCTAAATGTAAGACTTCCACTTATCTTTCTTAGAGTTTATCTGTTGATTTTATTCAGCCTTGCATTCTGGGGAGTAAGGATCATTGGGGATCTTCATTGTGTCATCACTCTATGCAGCAAGCCATTATGGCGTCTCTGTGGAATAATAAGTGCCTTTTTAATATCATTTTCTCAGTCAAAATATGTTAGCTCACTGTATTTGACCTACTCAACTTTATTTCTCAGTATATTTTACCCCACTGCTCAAGTCAGACTTATACTTGGAATACCCACCCTTTTCCCCCTCTGCACACTCAAAACATTAACTCCTTGTTACCAAGGCTCTTGCCCCAGAATCATACCCCTTCCCCTCCCTGGAATGGAAACCAACTGCTCTTACATAAGTTTCAGGACGAAGCTGCAACTAATTTGGTAACAGTCCTATTTTCACCAACTAATAAAGACTATCCTTATTTTTCTTTATGCATTCTAAATGGAGGCATGATTTCATACAATTTAACTTTTAACTCTTATTTTAGTCTGGCATACCAAGGTTGTCTGTAACCAGTAGAAGGACAAGGGCTAAGTCTTACGACTGTGGATGGACCCGTGGCACCAAGCATACTTCTTGTTAGATTGTAGGTGGCTTGAATATTTCCTGTTTAAAGTTCTAGGATGTCTGGGACTGTAAGCAAAGTTTTCCTTTGCAATTGTATCCTCAATGCTGAATACAGTGCCTGGCAAATAGTAAGCAGTCAGTACATGTTCAGTGAATGAATGAATGGAGGTAGGATGAACAGTATGGGTGAAAACCCTAATCAAAGTCAGCTACTAAGAGCCAGAATTCATGTACACATTCATCCAGTCATCCACCAAACATTTACTGGGTGTCTACATGCCAGGTACTATTCTTGGTACTGGGTTTATATTAGAAATTAGAGCGACAAGTTCCCTGCCTTTAGAGGACTTACCTTCTATTGGAGAGACAGAAAACAGTGAGCCAATAATCAGATAAATTATTTCAGATAAAGACATGTGCCCAAGAAGGAACTAGTGTTTGCAGGGTGATGATCTTAATGTGACAGAAATGACCTGGGACTACTCGGCAGCCAGTTTCATCTGTCTGTGTGTGAAATGACATTAAGGGTCTTTAAGCCCACTCCTTGGCCTTCCAAAAAACAAGTGCTATACAAATCCTCAGCCTGAGATTCTTCTCTCTAATCATCTGAACTAACTGCTTGTAGTGGGTTGAATAATGTCCTTCAAAGATACGTTCACCTGGAACTTCAGAATGTGACCTTATTTGGAAATAGGATCTTTGCACTGTAACTAAGGTGAGGTCACACTGGAACTTCAGAACGTGACCTTATTTGGAAATAGGATCTTTGCACTGTAACTAAGGTGAGGTCACACTGGAACTTCAGAACGTGACCTTATTTGGAAATAGGATCTTTGCACTGTAACTAAGGTGAGGTCACACTGGAACTTCAGAACGTGACCTTATTTGGAAATAGGATCTTTGCACGTGTAGTTAAGGTGAGGTCACACTGGATTAGGGTGCTTCTAGTCCAATGACTGGTATCCTTTTAAGAAGAGGGAAATTTGGACACAGACACACGCAGAGGAGACCACGCTATGAAGACACAGACACACAGGAGGAAAGCTGTGTGACAACTAAGGCAGAGATGGGAGTGCTGCAAGCCAAGGAATGCCAGTTTGACTGGTGGCAGTCATGAGAGCCAGGAAGAGGCAGGAATACTTCTTCCCTGGAGCCTTCAGAGAGAGCAAGACCCTACTCGTGTGTTGACTTCTGACGTCCAGCCCTCAAAACTATGAGAGAATGATCTTTTATTGTTTCAAACCACCTAGTCGGTGGTAGTACTTTGTTAGGGCAGCCTAGGAAACTCCTACATTGCCCAGGTCCAGGAAGTGTCTTCCTTTGAAGTGTTTTCCTGTTGTCACACTAATTACTAGGCTGGTTTATAGAAAAATAGGGGGAGTGGCTGTCATTTGCATGTTTAAGAGTTTCTGTAGGAGGTGATACTCTTCAAAATTCTGTGTGCCAGGGCTTCCACCAATTCTATTGAAGAACTCCTGTGGATAAAAGTTGGAAAGTTCAAATAAACATAGGTCAAATCTTAGATCATAAGGCATTAAAGGACCTAAGAATGTTATTTTGCAGGTTTATACCTTTACAGTCAAGAAGGGCTGGGAATTTTAGCGTAAATTAACACAATTACATAGAGCCCACTTGAGAAGCTTTCAAATGCACGGAAATGAGGAGGTAGCAACATGATACCGTGGCTTTGGAGCTAAGAAACCTGGCTTGAACCTGGAATCTCAGTTCCTCTCCCTTCTCACTGTGTGATCTAGGTCAAGGCACATAATGGCTCTGAGCCTCCATTTACTCAGCTACAGAATAGGAATAATGACGCTGCCCCTCGGGGGTTTTATGAAGAGTTGAGATGATGTAACACAGTACTTAGCAACGGTGCCTGGCAGATATTTACACCCTCCATCAACAGCTGTTATTACACTAGGTTAAACAAAAATCCAGAAGTATAGAAATATCTGTTTCAGAAAGGTAAAATCAATTTGGGAAATAATTTAGGCTGTAAAGGGCAAAGGCAGAACTAATTCTCATCCGTCTTCATTTAATGCCATCTACAAAGTTAGACTTTCAAGAGTTTCTTCCTCAGGTCTTCTTTAAATTTCTTATAACATTACTTGTTGGAATTGCTCCCAGTAGCTCTGTTGAATGTTTAATATACAAAGTTTCATGTTCACTTTATCCAGTTTTGTTTCGAATCTAGTCTGTTCACCAGGCCCCTTAGAGAGTTGACCACTCATTTTCAGTTCCCTGGCGTTGGTATCTGCCATGAGCATCTATTTGTGCGGTTTGAGGCGGAATCTACCACTAAGCTAAAAGTGGGGGTTAGCTCGATCTCTGTCTAATTTTGAAGGTCAGAGTTCTCTCTTCAACCTGGCGCCATGGCAGGGGACCAGAGCATTGAGGCAAAGGGCGGTGGGAGAGGCTGATCCTAGCATCACTGCCGGCTGTAGCGCTCATTTCCTTTCCTGCTTACCAGTGACACTACGTCCCAGTGCATAAGCATCTGGGCATTTTACACAAACGTCTCAAGCTGCCTTGCTATCTTCTCCCTGCAGATGCTCTCCTCACAGTGTTGCCTTTGAAGTCAGGCGGCCAGCAATCTTCAGCAGAGGGAGCAAGCAAATTGCAGCAGTTGGGACAGTTTGTTTGGCATCCTGTGTGCTCATTGGGGGAGCTTTTAGATCTCAGAGGCCATGAAAGAAGGTCTGCATTCGAACACCTCGCCACTGACTTGGGGAGGAACGTAGCAATCATTGCCTTGGAGCCGAAACTGGAATCTTAGCACAATTAATATGACGCCGGCATCAAACATTCATAGCAAGGGGCAGGATATCAGAGGGCATTGATTTGCAAATTGTGGTCAAGAGACCCCTGGGAGCCCCTGAAGTCTTTTTAGGGTGTCAGCAAAGTAAAACTTTTTCATAACACCAAAATCTTCTCTGGCTTTGGCATCCTCTTTCTTTCATGAGCATAGAGCAGAGTATTCCAAAGGCTACATGACAGGTGATTTTGCAATAGGCTGAATGCAGAAGCAGATATGGAAGTCCACCCTTAAAGAGATTTCTAACACTGTAAAGCCCTGCTACCCTCCTCATTAACTTACTTCTGGAAAATGGAATTATTTTATAAAAAATGTTATTTATGTTTGTATGTAATGGTTTCATTATTGCTCTTTCAATTAAGCTTTTTACTTTTATATAATTTATTATAGATTCACACACAGTAGTAAGAAATAATACAGAGAGATCATGTATATTCTTTGCCCAGTTTATCCCAAGGGCAACATCTTGTAAAACTGCTGTACCGTAGCACAGTCAGGTATTGACGTTGATCCAATCAAGAACAGATGGAACAATTCCATCCTCTGGAGGAAATGGCCCTTTATTAGCCACACCCACTCCTCCCCGCCACCATAGCACCTGGCAACCAGGGACCTGTTCTCAATTTCTATAATTCTGTTATTTAAATGAATTAATACATAAATACATTGACTTTTTTTTTATCAGTTTTGCTCCTTATACAGAACATTTCGATAGATATAACTCACAATAACAAAAGGTCTTTGGGATGTGCAGTAATTTTTAAGAGTATAAAAAGATCCTAAGACCAAAATGTTTGAGAGACACCAGGGTCATGGTTAGGATCACCAGCTTCTGGTTGTGAGTTGGATAAGTACTAAGCCTTTATGTCTATCGGTTTCTTCATCTGTAAAATGGGGAAAGCCTCATCAGAACATTAGGATTCAGTGAGTTCATGCATATAAAGCACCTCGAGCAGTGCGTGGCACATAGCGATTCCTATATAAGAGTTCGGGGTTATTTTTGTCGGGTGCCTACGTCTAGCCTTGGTTGTGGATGAAAAGGGCCAACTGAGGACACAAGCATTCTCTACCTCTTCCGCTCAGTGTTTCTTGAACACCTTTGCACTCTCTGAAAACCTGGGTCACTCATTTGTGGCCCTTACACCTGCTTGCATTTAATCACATGCCGTATTAGCTGAGTCTCTGTTATAGCATGAGTCTCTGTTATATAGTGTGTCTTGACAGCACATCGGGATTGTGAGAGTCTGAGACTGTCTTGTAGGGTCTCCTCTATTCTTAATGCTCTGCACATAAGGGATGCTTAGGATATGCCTTTTTACATGAGTGAGCTATATGCCAAAATATAAGAACTGTGTTAATCCTATGCCTAAACATTATATTTGATGAAGTATTTCTAGATTGAGGAATCCGCCAAACTCTCTGTTTCTTGTTTTGTTTTGTTTTAATTACTTGAGGTATATTTATTTTTAATTTTATATTGGAGTATAGTTGATTAACAGTGTTGTGTTAGTTTCAGGTGTACAGCAAAGTGATTCAGTTATGCATATACATGTATCTTTTTCAAATTCTTTTCCTATTTATATTATTACAGACTCTTGAGCAGAGTTCCCTGTGCTATATAGTAGGTCCTTGTTGGTTATCTATTTTAAAAGAGATAACTGTACTTTTTAAGATAACCTGTGAAATTACTTACTACCAAGCAAGGTCTAAGAATGACAGATTGATGAAAAGAATTACAGATTCATAGTGATATCAACTCATTTATTGATATCAGTTGGAAATAAGGATATTCTTTTTATTCTTTCATAAACACACAGTTATTTCACAAAACCCTTGCAAAGTACGTTTACCTTATTTCTGTATTTGGGAATTCTTCAATGTGGAAATTCGAAACAATTGGTGCAGAACACAAGGACAACGTAGATATACAGTGACAAAAAATGTCTGATGCTGCAACAGCCCTAAATAGTAAAGGGTTGGCATGTGCCGAGACCCTGGGTTATGAGAGGCTTCTGGGCTTGGTGCCAGGGTTAAACCTGAGACCAAGGGTGATTGTGTGGTCTGATAGCCCATTTTAGTTGGTCTCTAAATACCACAGACCTCCCGACTCCAGTGCTTCCAAAGTTAAACTACAATAACAGCACAATGGTCTATAACATCAGTTATAGTTAGAAAATCAGGATCAAGTGACAGTCATGTTTGCATTGCCCTGCTATCCAAACCATGAGAACAAAATCATTGGAAACTTGCTAAAATGGCATACTTGCGCTCAATGTTGATAAAATGTTATCTTTCTCTATTTTCTCCTCTTTCTACTCATTCAGTGATACGTGGGTATTTTCTCCCTGTGCTGTCTCACCCAGCACCTGCCATAAATCTTTATAATAGCATGTGTCACACTGCTGTACTTACTAGTTTCTGTGTTTTCTTTTCCCTTATTTTGTGTCAGGTAAACTTTTAAAAATCTGATTAAAACTCTGGATTCAAGCCACAGGAAGTGTAGCAGCATATAGTGGTAGTTTACGCATATAGACTCTGGAGACACACTGCCTGAGTTTGAATCACAGCTCTGCCACTTCGTAGCTGTGTGACCTTGGAATAGTTGCTTAACCTCTCTGTGCCTCAGTTCCCTCATTGGCAATATGTGCATGATAATAATAGGAAATACTCGGTAGAGTTTTTGTCAGTTTGAAATGAGTTAATGTAAATCACCTAGAACAGGGCCTAACCGATAGTGGGCATGAATGAAAGAATGAATGAATGGACGAATACATATGAATGCAGAATTTTGTCTGCAATTTCCAAGTGTTGGTCGACCCCCGCCTCCCCAGCTGCGGATCCTGGATCCCAAATAATCTGCCTTTGCTTTTGACTGAGTGCCTTTAGGGAAGGAGATGTGACTTATCCATGAGTATCTTCTGCATTGAACCTGGAACACAGGAGACTTTCAGTAAGTTCCAAATATAAATGCAGCATATTCTTTTCCTTCCCTCTAAGTCTCGTAGTTCAGGGGGCCTGTTACCTGTCACGTGAAAGGATATTGGCCAAATAATGAGGCTTCCTAGCATTCTTCAAACGCCATGCTGTACAGGAAGGTAAGCCCCCGTCTAGTGTTAATTATTACTGTTACTAGTAGTATAACTATTGGTAGTAATTGGGTCAATAATAAGAACAACTAAATAGTACATGCTTACCTCACGCCATCCATCTACTAGGTACTATATAGACATGGATTTTAATAATTTTACATACTAATTTAGTAATTACTCTCTGAGCACTTACACTGTGCCTGGATTATATTTTTTAATCCACAACAGGGAGGTGTCATTGGTATTCCATTTTGAGTGTTTACAACTTTTTTTTTTTTTTTTTTGCTGTTGTAAAGTTATTTGCAATTTACAAATGAGAAACAGGCTGGGAGATTTTGAGTAACTTGCCTGAGGTCACAGCATGGAGGCAAAATCAGGTCTCACTGACTACAAAGGTTCTTAGCAACTCTGCTGTTCTCAGGCTGATAAACAGAGGGAAACACCAGGGAACCCATTTGCCTCAGGGTTAAAAACTACCAGTTTCACTTTGCCCAGCTCTCCAGCTTTCTGGGGATTCCTCTTGGGTGCCTTGGCCAAGAACAGTTGGTTTAGTTCTTAAAAGGTGATAAAGATGTTTGTGGACTTTAGCATTTCTAACTCCAAAACTAAGAGTCAGGAAAGAGTTAGAAAATAAGTATTTTTGTTGTGGTTAGCAGCATATTTTGGCCTAGAATGCCTATCGGCTAATTCAGGTGAAGCTCCAAACATACTTGTTTGCTCTTTTCAAGTGAAAGATTATTCATATTTACAGGAAAAATACAACATGCTTGGATGGTATGTGTCTATAGCTTCATCCTTGCATTCCCAGATGTCCTCATAAAACGGCTATGAAAACCCCACCAGTGTTCACTGTGAGTTTTGTGAATTAAGTTCCATCATTAGAATCATAATAACTATAAAGCTTAGTGAGAAATGGCAGTGTGACTCCTAGAGGCTGTCTTTAGGAATGCAGTACACTGGAAATAACAGGCAGTTCTCGCCCTTAATTTTTTCACCATTCCTCCCACCTTTCACTCTGTTCCCTCCCCACTCTTTGTCACCATGGTAACCTTTCTAAACAGAATATTACCTCCTTGTTTAGAAAGCATCACTGTCTCCCCTCATTGTCAAGCCTTGTTGTGCTTTGGAACCACTTTGGGTACTTGATGATAAGCAGATGCATCACAAAGACTCCGAATCTGAAGACCTAGAGTGAAACTGAGGAATCTGCATGTCTTATAAGTACCATGGTGATGTTTTTAAATTGATTTTTATCGGAGTATAGTTGATTTACAATGCTGTGTTTGTTTCAGGTACACAGCAAAGTGAATCAGTTACACATGTACATAAATTCACTCTTCTTTAGATTCTTTTCCCACATAGGTTATTATAGAGTACTGAGTAGTGTTCCCTGTGCTATACAGTAGGTCCTTATTAGTTATCTGTTTTATAGTTCCCAGGTGATTTTTGTTGCTGGTGGTTTAAAAACTACAGTTCTGAAAACACTGATCTTCAGGATTTATGTCTACCTCTCTAATTTGGCTTTTAAGGTCTTGCTTGATTTGGCTCTGTGTACCAATTATGGAAAGGTGTTTTTCAGTCATTAATGGGTATTGCATTTTATGGAGTACCATCTTTGGCATTTAGATGGGATTTGTTAATGTTGCTCAGGTAGGTTTCCTAATATCTCTCCAAACCCACCCACCTCTTCTTCCCTTCTCCACAGTTACTACCCTTACTTTGTCATCACTATCTCAGTCGTGGCCTATTGCCCCGGCCTGTGGTCTTACACACTTTTAATCTGGCTTTCATCCCGTAGTCAAACAAGTCTTTCAAAACGCTAAAAATATATTTAGCTACAATTTCTGTGAGCGTTTACTAAGTTCCAGACACTGCTTTTAACAGTTTTATCCACAGTCGCATTCAGTTATCCCCCAAGCCCTGTGAGATACATATGATTACTCTCCCTGTTTTAAAGCAGAGTGTTAGCAGTAGAAAGTAGTGGAACCAGGATGAAAAGCTGATCGTTTTAGCGCTCTGTTTAAAATCCCTCAGTGGGACCCCTTTACCTATATGACAAAAATCTGTGCTTCAAATATGACCCCAAACCTGCTCTGCAAGCTTTGTCTCCTTCCTCACACACTGCTCTACTATGCCAGTCTAATAGCTCTTCCTGAAATGCATTATATGTTTTAAAACCACTAAAGTATTGTGCATTATATATAACACATTATGCAGAAGCCTTCAGAAGGCTTTCGTTTGAGTAAGAAAAATGTACTCTCCCTAGTCTGACAAACTAGGAAAAAGATGTCACATGCTGGGCAGATCCAGCCCCAAAGGAGCATCCGTGGTGAGCAGAACACAGGCTGGATTTCGGCTTCCCCTCCCCCCACCTCAGCTCTGTGCCTTTGTAGGATGCACAAATTGTGTTGGGCCTCAAGGCCACTGTCATTGTATGTGCTGACCCCAGGTGCCGGAATGCCCTGTTGCTCTGTCTGGGGAACCATCCTTTAACACTGGGCTCAAATCTTTCTTCCTTTCTTCTCTCCCTCCCTTTCTCTCCCTTTCTTCCTTCCTCCCTTCCTTTCTTACTATATTTCAGCAAGATATTTACAGATGCCTATTATATAGAGGGATACCATGAGATAAACATGGTCTCATCCTTTATGGGGTGAGCAGACTAGCAGAGAGGAATCCTTATCCTCCTGGAAATGTTCCAGAGATCCTCCAGGCAAGCTGATCAGCCCAGCATTCCTG
>NW_006780523.1:1283109-1352844 GCF_000442215.2 Lipotes vexillifer
ATTCCTGCTTTTATGGCATTATATGCACGTGACCCGTCTGATCTACGTGACTCAGTTTCTTCAACTATGAAGTGACGATATATGAAAAGCTCTCACTGTGTTAATATATCACTGTGTTGGTTTTCAAAATCACCGAAAGTGCAGTCAGTGCATAGAGTCTATAGTACTTATTAAACTAGAAAGTCACTGAGGTACATCCGTTCATCTTCTAGAGAGAGTACTAATTAGAATTACCTTGCTGTTTGGTGAGGTTGGTTTCAGTAATGGGAGGGTGGAGGTGGGAACTGGGAGGGATGGGGCTGGGATAGAAATATGGAGAAAGTTTTCTATCTTAGAGCCTGTATGAATATCTATTCTGTGGACTTACTATTTTTCCATGCAAGTATGTTTAGTATACTCTTCATTTATTGGAAAATTAACTTTGGAGTGTTTAAATACAAATAACAGTAGTCATTGCAGATTTAATCAAGAGATAATGAACTGTGTCTTGACATATATTTTAAGTAAATGTGGTTTAATAGTGCAGATTGTCAATTTGATCAACGATTTTCAATAGAATCTGCAGGGCAAAGGCTAAATGTTTTCAGAGCAACCTACTAAAATATCCATCATTATTTAATGTTGAACAGATCAAAAACATGGTTTGGTTTAAATACTTAGATATAACATGACACTGAAGAAAATAATCGAGGGAAAAGTGAAGTTACAAAATATAATCATGAAAGGTGTTCTCAAACTTAAATTATACTGTGGTTACCTCACTGGCTGGTCCTGGTCTCTCTTTCCTATGTTCTGTTTTCACTCATTGTACCTACAATTATATTTTTTTCTTTCTAAAGAAGAAGTGAATTGAAAATCAGTGCCTTATCCAGTTACTCACAGGGCTTCCATAAGTTTCTGTGATATTTGAGTAACCACTTGATGAATAAAATACTGATAAGTGAGTGTTACTTAAGTTGTGGCCTCTGTGAAAGGCATTATAACTCTGAAGGGCAGAGGGGAGCACAGCGCTGTTAGTTTTGCTGTCTACCTGGAGCAGTCTGCTAGTTACCCCTGCCAGCTACCTAAATTTATTCTCCCCTTCTTCCTGTATATATTATATCCCATCTAGGGACAATATTTCCCGGCCTCTGTTGAAACTGGGTGTATAATTTGCCTGAGTTCTTTCTTTTCCTTTCCCTTGGGCCAGAACACAGAATCATGGCTTCACCCAGGCATGACCAGACAAAGACATTACTCTCAGGCAGTGTTTTTCAATCAGTTTGCCCTCCAGGGGACATTTGGCAATATCTGGAGACATTTTTGGTTGTCACAACTGAGGGGTGAAATGCTACTGGCATCTAGTAGGTAGAGACCAGAGCTGCAGCTAAACATCTTCCAATGCACAAGATAGCCCTCTCCCCTATGACAAAGAATTACTCCTTCCCGGTATGCCAGCATTGCTGAAGTTAAGGAACCGTGGTCTAGTGGACACTGGACATTAGAAAAATTTTGGGAATCTGGGTTCCTGAAGAGTCTTGTGGACCAGAGCTACTCTGTCAGCCTTGGATGGCCATAGAAATAAACGAGAGAGAGAAATATACTTCTGTTTTATCTAAGCTACTGTAATTTTGGCCTCTTCTTTGTCCTCTGAAATAGGTAGTAATATTCCTAATCTTACAGATGATGAAGCTAAGATTTATTGAGATCAAATGACTTGTCCAAGATCACATACAGGTAGTAGATAACCAACCGGATGTTCAAAGGTAGATGTGTCTGATTCTAAACCCTGTTATCCTTATACTCTACCACACTGCCCCACTTCAGCACTCGACTCCAAGGCTCTGTCCTTGACCTAATGAATGAATGAAACTTCCCCTAAGGGTTGGATATAAGCATCTACCTATATTCTTAAAACTCTCACAGATAATTCTGATAAGCTATCAAAGTCACTGCTGTTAAAAAATATATATATATAGAATTAAGTACCATTTAAAAATATTCAATCAATAAAACCTCTATGTGATTTTTGTTTGGCTTTCTCTAGCTTTTAATTCTCAATTTTTAGTTATTAGAAATATTAGTATTTCAAACCTACATTTCCCCTTACATCTCCTTCTCTGGTGTAGCTTTTTGCTAGAGCATGATTTGTTGTGGAAGCACTGGTAGTGGTATAGCTTCTCTACTGACTTTTTGGCTTTTGGTCTTCTGTCCTATGAGCTGGGAGATGATGGCTAAGGCCTACATGTGAGGAACCTACAAGGTGTGATAGCCTCAAGTTAGGGGCCAAAGGAATTAGTGGCTGAGGCACTAATCTCTCTGAGGCAGACTGGAGTCTTGGCCGTGTAAGCAGGGTTCAAGACAGAATCAAGTAGAACAGAAAGGTTTGAACTAAGATCTTTACCAGTAGCTAGGCAAGTCCCTGGAAACTTTACATCTTAAATAGTACGTGCTGGTTGCTCAGGAATTCTCTAGTCTGCTCTGTCTAAAGGCCAGGCTGGTCCTGGTCCCTAGCACAGGAGGATGACACATATTATATCTAAAACCCCTGGGGACTGTGATCGTAGACTCATGTCCTCCATCTGGTTACCAGATGGGACGTTTTGGAATTTTGGTGAACTTGGCAGAGTTTGAGGCTCTTTCTCATTACAGCAAACACAGGGGTCCTGGGATCAGAAACGTTCTAATTGTCCTTTCCATTGAGACTTGATGTAAGAGAGGTCCTTTTGAAGAGATCAGGTTATGAGATGCATGATTTAGCATGAAGACATTGTTATGGCATCAATCTCTACATAATGTTCCCTTCATTAAAATAAGTGTCAATCTTAGAGATGTTTGGGTAAAAGCACATTCAATTGCAAACTGGATTCAAGTTCAAGAGCTTAGGGATATCAAGTTAAGAGTATAGGTCTGGAGACAGGAATGCATCAGAAATAAAGTGGATAGCAGATAAGAGGACAAAATAAACTGAGACGTAAAATCTAGGCAGTCACGAATGTTAACATCCATAAGAGCTGAAAAGGCAGAGAAATGTGGGGATTTAGCTATCCAGTCAGATATTCAGGAATGGGTAGGAAATGCCTGCAGACTGAATATTCAGCCCTGAGAAACAACAAAGTTCTAAGATCAAGAGCATTTATATGATTCTCATTTAGGAAGAAATCCATTTCCCTGTAGTTTCCCCATACTCCCTGTGGAGAGGATGTAGGTAATTGAGAGCATCTGATTGATGTTAAAAGTTATGGCATTGACTGGAAGAAATGGATTTGTACAGATATTAAAATTACAATTTATTCATTTTAATTGGCATTTATTGAGCCCTGTTTTGGGTAGGTCTCATTCTAGTTGATGGGGAAGGAGGTATGAATAAATCATGGATGCTCTTCTTTAGTAATTCACTGTCTTTTAAGGAGACAGAGAAACCTGCCATTAACAGATGGACTACAATACAGTATGAGAAGTGACATGATGGTAAATATTGTACAGGTTGTTGAGGGAGACCAGAGAAGGTTGGAGGGATCAGAGAAGACTTCCTGGGAAAGATGGGACCTGGGCTGATTATTGAAGAGTAAGAATTAGGTAACGAAGTGGATGGAGTCAAAGCATAACATAGGCTGAGGGAAAAGTACAAAGGTGTGGGAACATGAGAGATCTTGGTGTTTTGGGATTCATACAGTGAATATTTATAGAGCACAAAAATTATACGAGGAATGAATTTAGGTATTGGGATATATTATGATTGAGGCAAACAAGATCCTTAAGCTCATGATTCTTGCAGTCTCAATTGAGAGAGACAAATACCTAAATGGAAATTTAATAGAGTGTGATAAGTGCTTTGAAAGGGGCAATAACAGAGCACTGAAGGGGTAGCACAGGAGGAGGACGTTTATCCCAGCATATGGTAGAGGAAGAGGGAAGGGGGCAGTGTGTCTGAGAAAGCATCCCTTCGATTGGAACTTGAAGAATGAGTATGGGTTAACCAGGGAGAGAATTTGGGAAAGTACCAACACTGAAAATGGGAAACACAAAGGCAACGAGGTAAAGGAAAACCTGGCATCTTCAGGAAACCAAGTTTTTGTGGAAGTTGAAGGTACTGGTAAGATACTTATTGGAATGATTGATCATGGATCCCAGGTTGGAGAGAGGAGGTAGTACATTGAGGCATTATCTGTAGATTGGGAGAAAATGGAAACGAAAAATGACAGGAGGTTTCTCGGAGATTGAAGAGCAAGTGTAGGGATAATAAGGGAGTGACAGAGCTGGAAGGATGGGTGATGGGGATTAGTATGGGGAGTATATATTTGTGATATAAAAGGTAGTAGAATTCTGGCTAATGACAAGGTCCTGACTCTGACAGTGGAAGTATTGAGGAGGTATAAGTCACTGGTGATGAAATAAGTGAGGAACTTAGAGGCCAGTGCGTCAGATAAGTTAGGCACATAGATGCGGAAATCACCCAAGATAGTGACAGGATGTACAGGAGTCAGTGTACAGGAGTGGCCATGGCAACTGTAGATGAGAGTGACATCGAAGAACAGAAAGTGGCGTACCTTGCTGGCACGAGATTTTCACAGTGGTCCAAGCTCTATTTCTAGAGCTGGACGCAGATCTTCCCTGGTGTCCTAGTGGCACTTGATGCTGTTGAACCTGCAGGTGGACTCAATGGACACATGAGTTTCAGTTAAGGCGGAAGATAAAGGAAATACCCAGTGAAGAGGTTAAACCTGTAGTGGAATCTTTCAAGAGCACAGAGGAATGGTTTTGGAGAAAACAAAGCTAAGGTCAGGTAGAGGGGGTGGAAGGACACTGCGGGGCTGGGAGGAGAGGATGGGGATAGCGACAGGCCTTGCCTTCAGAGCAGCGCGTGGCTTGGCAGAGATGAGGGGCCTGGTGGGTTTAGGTAGGTTTCAAGTTCCAAAGGGACAGCTGTGTGCGTCTGGGTCAGACCCTGTGCAGACAGACAGCGGGGGTCATTGCCACAGCAGCAGTGGGAATCTGTTGACATTGGTCTAGGGCAGCACTGTGCCATCCCTCTTTCCTTTCCTGTCGGTCTCCCCTTCCTGCTTGACAAGTTCAGGCCAGGTGAATATAGTTGGGCCTTCTTCTAAACCTCATTGCTTCTGAAAGGTCCCTTTGATAGACGGCCATCAGGCAGCTTCTCACAACACCTGCTGTGCCAGTCCTGTTCGGCATCAACTCTATGCAAAATCCCCAGCTCACGCTGCTTCACAGCTCCTCAGTCCTTGGCCAGAGTGACTAGCGGCTGAGGCCCGAGTCACTTGAAACACATCTCTGTCCCGCACACGTTTCTGTGTCTCAGTGGGAGCTTTGTCTCAAGTGGGACATCCAGCTTTCTTGCAGGGAAGCCCGCAAAACCCAAGAGTCCAAAATTGGGAGCACATCTTGAGTTTCCAAACGGCGAGGCTCTCCTGTTTGATTGTGTACCTCACATTTCTCGAGTCCCTTATCTTTCATCAGGATCCTTGGATACCTTTATAATATATACAACTGATGTTTAAATTTCAGCCTGAACTTACTGAGCAATGCCTAAGATAGATGTTCATTTTTCATGTTTCACTTTGTAGTGATCCTAATAACACTTTGCATCTATAGAGCATTCTTTTTTTTTTTTTTTTTTGGAATAGTGTGAAGAAAATCATCATTGGGACTTTCAACTATATCCCTCTACCTAACTGTACTCTTAGCCTGGGCGCCGAACAAAAAAGTCTTTAGCATATGTTTAGTGCCCTGAGATCTTCAGCTCCAGGCAATAGTGTGCTGGTAAATATGGCGGATAACCGGGCCCAGCCGCTCCGCGGCATGTGGGATCTTCCCGGACAGGGGCACGAACCCGTGTCCCCTGCATCGGCAGGCCGACTCTCAACCACTGCGCCACCAGGGAAGCCCTATAGAGCATTCTTACTCCTAAAAACTTAGAACACTTAAGAAACTAACAATCTCTCCACGTCCGTGGAAGACAGACGTATTATACATCATTGCTGAAACATCTAAAATGCATTTTCACTTGGAACAGCTTTTATTGAAAACGGTATCTGAGGAGCTATCAGCTGAACTTTCTGAATTTAAGTAATTTAACCCCTATCTCTAAGTCAGCAGCATACCCTCCACCTCCACAATAACATTATTTATGAGTTGGGAGCTTGGTTTGGACCCTCTTTTTAAATTAAAGAATCTTATCCTTTCTATATCCGATGTTGACAACAGAACCAGAGCACATGTTCAAAACCCAGAGGTGACATAACAGGGGTTTTAGGAGCTGGGGTAGAAAAAGTGTCTTGTGGTGTGGTAGAAAGAACATGGTCTCATGCACCAAAAAATTGGCTGATTTAATTTCGTAAATATGTATTTAGTGTCTCTTTCAGGAAGGATTAAGTTGACTGCAAGTAATAGGAAAACCCAAAAGACCAGTGTGATAAATGCTATCGAACTTTGTTTCTATGTAAAATTCTACTGGCCAGGCAGGCCTGGCTTGATCTGGCAGCTCTGCTCCATGAGGTCCTCAGGAACTCAGTCATCATCCAGCTCAGTACCCTTGCTTTCTGAGTCTTTGTAGGTAAAAATGATCCATTTACATTCCAGGGAACAGGAAAGAATGAGAAACCAAGGAAGACAAAGTTGTCTCTTATAGGAAGTTCTTAGAAGCAGCCACAAGATAGGACGTTTGAACATGCTGACTTTTGTCCAGAACTTCATCATCTAACTGTAAGAGAGGTTGGAAAATTTAGTTTCTGAGTGGCCATGTTCTCAGGTAAAAATTCTATTACTATTGAAAAAGAGAGAACAGGTATCAGGGGAAGCCTAATAGTAGCTCTTTGCAGTAGGTGCAAGTCACTGCTGTCAGAGGTCTGGCTTTTTTATGAAGTTCCTGTTTGACCTTGGGCAAAGCCAATTTTATGTTTGGACCTTAATTCCCCTGTCTGCAAAATGAAGGGGGATCATACTGGATGCTCTTCAGTGGCCCTCCTATTTCTAAAAGTCTGAGGATAAATGAATGAATGGCCAGGTGAATGAATAAATGACAGCAGAATGGCTTAGGGATTTTCATAAGAGTTCAGTGGGCTTAAGAAGGTTGCTAAATCCATGCTCTTGGACTCTGAATTCGTTACAGTGAATATGAGCAGATCATAAGACTATGGGCATAGCCTTTTCTGATCAACACATATTATTTAAATGTTTAATTATACAATATGATATATATTCAGAAACATATAAACATAAATGTGTACTTCAATAAATAGCTATTAAATAAACACCCATATAGCCTGAATTCAGGACAAAAAAGACGTAGCACATTGCCAGCAGCTCAAAGGTCTCTCATGTTTCCCTACCAGTTCACAAGCCCCTCTTTCCCCTTAAGATCTAAATTGTACAGATAATTGTATCATGACTTTCGTGATAAGATTCTTTATTTGTTTTACAGTTCTGCTACTTATGCTTGTATCCCTAAATACTATGATTTAGCATTTCCTACTTTTGGATTTCAAGAATTAGCTCATCCTCTATGTAGTATCTTGTGACATGGATCCAATTTTGAAATTGTGTTTGTGAGATTCATTATACAGCTGTACTTTGTGCATTTTTATTGCTGTGTGGTACGTCAGTATCTGGTATATCCTACAATTCATCTTTTCAACTCTTGATGACATTTGAATTGTTTCAGATTTTTGACTCATATGAGCAATGATGCTTTTCATGTATCTGTGTTCTTCTCGTGGTGGGTGTATGTACACATTTCTCTAGAGTAGACATTCTTAACCTGGAGTCATTGGACACCGACGGACACCCACGGGAGTTGCTCGGTAATAGGATCATAAAACTGTCCTACAATTTTGAAAGTATTTGTACCCATTTACACCCCAGTCAGCAGTGCATGAGAGTTTTTTCTGGCTCCCCGTTCTCTTCAGTGTTTGATATCGATAGATTTCTTAATATAGATTTTGCTTCTCTACATTTTAGGTTTATGAACTAGGGCAGGCCTGAATACAGGAGAGACATTACTAGTGTAAGGAGTCGTAAGGAGTATGGAAGCGAAGGAGAAGACTACTGTTTGTACAGTAGGGATTGTCAAATTTTATGTGTAAAACGTGGTATCAGTCTGTTCATTCACTCATTCATGCAGTCAACAAATATTGATTGAGCACCTACTGTGTGGCAGGTACCACGACAGCTTTCATGGAGCTGAGAGCCTCAATGGGGAGAGAGACACAAATCAGTGAAAGAATGTGCTTCTACAAGAGTGTGTGAGTGAGGGACCAACTTACTGGGAGGTGAGGAAAGAAACCACAGCTGAGAACTACAGGATAGGCAGAGGTAACAGTTGCAGATTGGAGCCTTCTAGATGGGGATAGGAGCATCGACAAAGAGCTTGGTCAGGAGACCACTGTATATCTACTGCTGAGTGAGGACGAAAGATGGAGGTAGACGTGTAGGCAGGGGTCAGGTCAGACAGTTCACTGAAGGCCATATGAAAAAGTTTAGTCTAAATGATAGCCTCGTTTTGAAGGCCTGTGGTGTTTGAAGCAGGGGGTTATGTGATCGGACTTCCTTTTGAAAAGACAACCCACAGTAGTGGAGAAAGGAGGTCATCGTAGTTTGGTCTAGAACTGTGGTGGTGGAAGGTGGCAGAAGATAGGTAGGAAGTCGGCAGACATACAACTTGATAGGTTCTGTAGCTACTTAGCAGGTGAAATCTGAAGGCTTTGATGTTAGATGAGTTACTGAGGCAGAGTGAAAACATCCAAGTCGACAGCTACCTATCTGGCCTTCACAACGGTATTGGAGGAGGCAACATTCACAGAGTTGGGGCACTGGAAGAGGGCAGGAGGTGGGGAGGGGAGACCATGTTTGGTTTTTGACCTGTTGGTTTTAAAGTGCCTTTGAGATACTCGAGTGGCGCTCTGCTGTCCACTGTGCGCCTTTGAATCCTGGCACAGCCCCTTGTGGGGCCCAGGGGCAATGATTCAGCATTGTTGTGCCTCGCTTTCCTCGTCTGTAAAATGTGAATAGCATTAGTAACCGCCTTCTATAGTTCTTGTGAGGAATACATAGAAAATGCTTAGAAGAGATATGGCGCTTGTTAAGAACTCAATAAACGTTAGTTATTTTTATTTTTGTTTACTATTATTATCTAAGAGGAGATGCGAATTAAGCAGTTGGATTTAGGGGTGTTGAGCTGAGAAAAGCATTATTGAGCTAAAGATATTATGTTAAGAAAATGTCCAAAAATCTTTAAAAGTAGGAAGACCAGTGTAATCAAACCCCATGTGTGCGTGCTGCACTTTTGACAGTGATCAGTTCATGGTCAATCCTGTTTCACTTATACCCTTCATCTAGATGCACTATGTCCCTGTCTTGGATCATTTGGAAGCAAATCACGCATGTACACTAGTACACTGACAGTTCAGATCGTATATGGAGATAGAAATTCAAGAGTCATCTGCATATAAGAGGTCACTGAAATCCAGGGTGAGAAGAATATCAAGTCTTAAGACATGCCAACATTGGATGGCTGAATAGAAGGGAGTATGCCTACAAAATAGCCAGAGGAACAGTGTCAGAGAGGTAAAGACAAAACCCAAGGGCTTATGGTATCCCCCAAAACCAGGTGAGAGAGTGTTTTAAAGAGAGTACTCAATAGTGTCAAATATTGCCAAGAAGTCAAGCAAGATGGGCATGCAAAAGTGTCCATTGGCTTAGGCAACATGAATGGCATTCATTTTTCAGTAGAATAACAGGGAAGAAACCAAATTGTTGTAAGTTAAGTTGGGAATAACAGGTGAGGAATGGAGACAGTGGGTTTAGATGATTACTGCAAGTAAGGAGTGAGATTAGTCTATTGCTGGAGGGGGACATGGATATGAGCGGCTGGGCCCGTGGGCCATGGCCGCTGGGCCCGCGCGTCCGGAGCCTGCGCTCCGCAATGGGAGAGGCCACAGCGGTGAGAGGCCTGAGTACCGCAAAAAATAAATAAATAAATTAAAAAAAAAAAAAAAAAGTACCCAAGGTATTTCAGGAACAAGTGCTTCAACATATATAAACAGCTCATACAACTCAACCTCCAAAAAAAAACAACCCTGGGCTTCCCTGGTGGCGCACTTGTTGAGAGTCCGCCTGCCGGTGCAGGGGACATGGGTTCTTGCCCCGGTCCGGGAAGATCCCACATGCCGCAGAGCGGCTGGGCCCGTGAGCCATGGCCACTGAGCCTGCACGTCCGGAGCCTGTGCTCCGCAACGGGAAAGGCCACAACAGCGAGAGGCCCGCGTACCCCAATAAACACTTTTTCAAAGAGAAAATGCAGATGGCCAACAGGCACATGAAAAGATGCTCAACACTGCTAATCAGAAGGGAAATGCAAATCAAAACCACAATACGATAGCACCTCACACCTGTCAGAATGGCTATTATCAACAAGTCCACAAATAACAAAGTTGGTGAGAATGTGGAGAAAAGGGAACCCTCGTACACTGTTGGTGGGAATGTAAATTGGAGTAGCCACTGTGGAAAACAGTATGGAGGTTTCTCAAAAAACTAAAAAATATAACTACCATATGACCCAACAATTCCACTCCTGTATATATACCCGAAAAAAAAAAACAACCAAACACTAATTTGAAGATACATGCACCCCAATGTTCATAGCATTATTTACAATAGCCAAGGCATGTAAACAACCTAAGTGTCCAACAGATGAATGGATAAAAAAAGATGTGCTATATATTCACAATGGAATACTACCCGGCCATAAAAAAGCATGAAATAGTGCCATTTGCAGCAACATGGTTGGACCTAGAGATGATTCTCATACTAAGTGAAATAAGTCAGAGAAAGCCAACTATCATATGATATCACCTATATGTGGAATCTGAAAACTAAACTAGTGAATAAAACAAAAAAGAAGCAGACTCACAGATACAGACAATGAGCTAGTGGTTACCAGTGGGGAGAAGGAAGGGGGCAGGGGCAATATAGGGGTAGGGGGAAAAAGGGGTTATTATGAAATTATATGAAATCCCGTGTATGAAACTTTTGAAAATTGTAAAGCACTATAGAATTTAAAGAAGCCTTCATTCAATAAAAAATTTTTTGAAATAAAAAGTAGCCAGAATATTTCAGATACAAGTCAAGGACTATCTTTGATAAACATTGGCCTTCAAGTTAACACTAAAATGCTTGCTGTGTAGGCACTACTTTAACGTCTTCAAGTAGGTATAGCATTCTTTGCGAGTGTTTTGATTTGTTTTCCTTAAAATATACTTTGGTCATTTTTTTCATTATAGAAGTAAAAGAGCTCGGTATAGCAAAGTGTAAGGAAAATGAAATACAGTCCCACCCCTCAAAATAGTCACTGATCACATTTGGGCATATTTCCTTCAAAACTTTCATTTTTCTATTTTCTCGCCATATTTATGTTCCTATAGCTTGTTTGATTTTGTGTCCTCTTCCACTCGACATTAGAGTGTTCACAGTTTCCATGTTATCACACACTGTTTATAAACATTTTATGGGTGACCGCTTCCATGGTCTGTTTTTTCAATTACCTGATTTTCTGGAATGCACATTGTGCATTTGTCCCACACACATGCCCCCATAAGTATACCCCAGGTTATAGCCTACTCTGGCTGGTTAGCTCTAAATTCACACCTTTCTCTCTTATTCAAGAAAGCAATCATACTGGACTTCCCTGGACAATTCGCTCTCCCCTACTTCTATATGACTTTCATACCTTTTTCTCTGTACTCATACCTTCCTCTTCTACCACCTTGAGCTTGAATTGAACATTTATCAGGGCTAAAATCTTGGTTTGCACCCCTGCAGTGCTACTCCCATTGTCCTTTATATCTCAACAGATGGCAAGTCCATTCTTCCAGTAGCTCAGTGGAAGCCATCCTTGACTCCTCTCTTTGTGTCATGCCCCACATCCCATTCATTAACAGGGGTCCCCAACCCCTCAGCCGTGGACCAGTATTGCTCCGCGGCCTGTTAGGAAGCGGGCCGCACAGCAGGAGATGAGCGGCGGGCAAGTGAGCGAAGCTTCATCTGCCGCTCCCCATTGCTCCCCGTCGCTCGCGTTATCGCCTGAACCATCCCCACCCCACCCACCCCATCTGTGGAAAAATTGTCTTCCCCGAAACTGGTCTCTGGTGCCAAAAAGGGTGGGGACTGCTGCATTAGTATATCTTGCTGGCTCTACCTTCACATATATCCAAAATTACACCCCTTCTCACCATCTCCACTGTTACAGCCCTTATCCACAGAACCATTAC
Organism: Lipotes vexillifer; assembly: GCF_000442215.2. Taxonomy (NCBI): domain Eukaryota; kingdom Metazoa; phylum Chordata; class Mammalia; order Artiodactyla; family Lipotidae; genus Lipotes; species Lipotes vexillifer. The sequence goes on from NW_006780523.1 coordinate 1,295,373, forward strand.
CTCTCAGCAGAATCACTGGACTCCCAACTGCTGGCAGCAGTATTATTTCAGAGTCAGAGAGGGGAGCACCTCTACCTCAAGCCCAGGCCCTAGATAAGGCTCTAGGCTGGAACGTGGGATTGCATTTGAGTAAATATCATATTTAGGGAACGCTGTGTTGGAAGTTCCAAACGTGTGCTCAGGGTAGGGATGGCTGCTGTCAAGGTTGCTGCTTTAATACACTGATGAACAGAGATGAAAACGTCTAGCCCCTTATTGATCCAGGCAGGGAATTCCAACTGATAGGGCTTCAGAAGGAAGAGCCAGAGCCCATGATGAATGACAGGAATGGGGTCTGAGAGAGGGGTGCCCTATTTGGGGGTAGGGAGCATGTATGCTTGAGGAGAGGTGCCCCCGCCACCCTAGGAATTCCTGTGCAGAAACGAGTAGTAATATTGTGTTGGCATTGCTGGTGACTCAGGAAGGGCAAGGCAGGAGTGAAGACTCTCCCGTGCGTAATTGGGGGGAGCGATAGGGATGCCCTGTGAGACTAGACGTGGGTCATTTTGAACCAGCTCTGGAGGCTTCCCTTTAAGGTTGTGCCCGTCTTTGCAGCTGGCCACCAGGATCACACTCGGAAACCTGTCATCTGACATCCCGTTGGTATCTTTAAACATAGCCCAAGAGGACACGAAGACCAAGGAAAGGGGGGTTGATACCTTTGATAGTCATTTCTTTCCTTCATTTAAACTACGGTCGGTCTCTTTACAGAATGACTAATGCAGCTCTCTTTGTGGCCAACTTTGAGAGTGTGTGGATTCTGAGACCAAATATGGCCCTTTAGGTCTTAATGAGCCCATAGAGTGAAGACAAGGCATCTGGCTTACAAAACGTGTTTTTACAGGCGTTAGGAGCCACCTTTGGATGCTGCATTGATGTTTTTTCCCAAGTAGAGTCTATCATGACAGATTTCTCCATTAAATTATGGCTGGAGGCACAGAACAATGCCTGCCGTGCTGGAATGTTCCAGGAGAGCCCACTGAGAGCACTAGTAATGAACAAGCAGTGGTATTTGGGCCAGTTCTGTTGTACTCTGTAGACAGTCACAGGGATAAAGTTGTCTTGTTGGCATTTTGAATGAGTATAGGGAGTGATTTAAAGTATTTTCTTACAATTAAGATTCACACAGAAAGTCATTATCAATTTAAATATCTTCTCTAATAGCCAAACTAATGCAAAGTGGGTCTTATCTTTTATATTATGGATTAGTCATTCAAAGTAAGATGATGAGACTGTTGATGACATTTACAGATAACTATCAGCAGTGAGAAGAAAAATATCTATTCTTCAAAACCTAGTAGGAGTAAACAAATTTGAGTCACAAATGTTAGCGTGCTCGCATTTTGCATATTTCTAAAAATGTTTTTACATGATACGCAATTTGCAGAGAAATGTGTTTACTGTCCGACAAGCATATTTCATTTATATACTAAACATTCTTTCCTTTTAGCTTTTTACTAAAATGTTTTTACCACTATACTAGTTTTATAAAATCAATAAATTATGAATAAGGAAAGAAAGAGAAAAGGAAAAAATCATACACCAGTTAATGAAGCTGTACAGGCAATGTGTTCCTTCTTATGAAATTGCTTTTGTTATGATATGCTTTTTCATAATTAAGGGATTAATTAGATTCGTAATACCCTTTTGAGGCAGTCAGCATTAAACCCATTTTATACCTAGAAGAATTGAGGTATGAAGAAACGGATTTTTCTCAAGGTCACAACAAGTTTAAAGTTGTAGTTTCAAGAATTGAACCTCAGGATATTGATATCTTGCTTACATATAGCAATACACCATGGCGTGTGTGTGCATTGGAGGTTTATTTTCTCATATAAGCCATATAACTAAAGTAAGCCTCCAGGGAAAGGAAAGATAATGTCCCATCTCAGTTTAAATTCTGGGAACAGATATGTGGCTACAGGTATGGTAAGAATAGGAAGTCCCATAAGATGTTGGCAAACGACCCTGGGAAATAGTCGTTCCAAGTATTTCCTTAAGGCCAGGGTCCAGCACTTCCTCAAGGGAGCAGTGTATCCAGATAAATCTCATTGGACTGATTATCTTAAGTCATAGTCCCAGGGCTCATATCCCAGCTGTGTCGACAAGTTGCTGTGTGACTTTGGTAACTGACTGACTCTCTAGGGTCCCTTTTAGCCCTAAAATCAGAGAATGCGCAGATTCTATGCAATGCACAGTGATGTTACACAGTGCTGGCTTGAAGGTGTGCTGACAGTTAATCTGGATAATTAGTTTTATTCTAACAGCTCTGGGAACTTAAACCAACACACGTTCCCCCCTCTGCCTTGCTGTTTCCCCTCATACAAGTGTTTTTAGAGAACCTCAGGGTTCTTGACCCTAACTTTCCTGATCAGTCTAGAAATATTTTCTTGTATTTCTTCAGCCATGGTATTTACCTTTTTAGGTACCTTGCAGTTAGTAGTGCTTCTTCCTATGGTTGATAATATTGTTGCCACAGATAATAGCATTGACAGAGAGTTGGAAGAAAGCCCAGTGATTTAGTCCACTTGAATCCATTATCAAGGGTTTTTAGGGGTTATATAACCCAGTTCCTCCTTGTTATATTCCCCTGTTAAAAATTAACCATCTGGCTTGGTAGAAGCTGCCTTCTAACTGTTTTTCATAACAGAGGCCCTTGTGCCAAGTGTTGGTTTCCATGGAAGTGATTTAAAATATGCATTAAAATCTGGGAATGGCTGTGTTTTCCCCATCTGTCTTCTATAACACCAAATTTCTATTTTATGGACTCGTACATAATTGGCACCTGTTGGGACACTACCGGAATAGGGTCTGGGGTTCAGGGGCATGGATCTACTATCTCTCAGGGTTATAAATGTTGGATAATTGTGGAGAAAACACATAGAACCGAATGTCTTAAGTCTGTTACATAAATGAGTAAATGATTCAGAAACTGTTAATAAAACACCATATTAAATGCTTTAGGGTAAATTCTAAAGACTTAAAAAATCCCTGTACTTTTGGAAAACTTATTTGACTAGAGCCATTAAAGGTTAAAGAAACTATTTTTTATGGACCAAAATTGACTTTTCAAACTGTCATGCTACACTTTGTCTCCTGAGCTTTCTGAGTACTAGGTTTTGGTACTCCAGTACCCTTTAGTGCACTAACCCTTTCAAACAGTTAGTTTTCTGGGCAAAGTATATGTGAATCATAATGGAGGGCATCAGAATCTTTTCCACTCTCAACTCATGAGTGACTTTTCAACCCAAACTGGTGAAAGTCCCTGATCAACTCAGAGTAGCCTATCACTTCTACTATAATACCAATATCTGCTTTCAGGAAAGTTACTGGACTGAAAAAGCAAACATTTAAATACTAATAGAAGTTGAAAGGAAATTCCCTTTGGTGCAATTAAATGATACACAAATGAAAAGTAAAGAGAGAAAAAAGTGAAAGTGTTCAGAGGGATAAACATGGCTTGTTTTGGGAGTTGGACCTGTTTTGGGTAATTTAATGCACACACATGAGGGAGAGCACCTCATTTGTGCAGAATTTGGGGTATAAAAACTAGCCTATACAGAGATTTTCCATAAAAGTGAAGCCCTATCTTTAATCATAACAACATTAGCATTTTGTTCTCTTACTACGAGGTACTGTGGCAAAGATAATCCATACTTATTTAATCCTTATATAACAGACCTGTGAGATAGGTAATGTCACTCTTCCCATTTTACGGATGCGGAAACTGAGGCACAGAGTGTTTAGATCTCTTCTTCACTGTCTCTTGTCCAGCTATTAAGTGTCAGAGTTGAATCTGTGTGCAGCTTTTTTCCATGCTGCAGTGCCGCTCATAGAAGTATATCTCTATGTGTAACCATTTTGGATGGACTCAGAACGTGTTTCTTAACCTTCCTTAAGAGCGTACAGCAGACATAATTTATCTTTTCTTTGATGGCTTAGAAATGACTTCCTATAAGAGACCTTCTGGACTAATCCCATCATTCCCCTAATCCCTGTTTACTTCACTCACCAACAGATGATGCCCAAATTGCCCAGACACTTATCTTCGCATAGCATTCTAATCTGACCCCATTGCTCATCCTTCACTGACCTTCCAGAATGCTCTTTTGTGCTCTCCGGAACACACAGTCCTCAGCAAATCCCTCAATATCATCAACCTCTTTCAATATTTCCTGCATGTTCAGGGTCCAGCTGAAAGCTGGCATTCAGCTGCTGATAGAGACTTTTCCACAGCCTTCTGAAATGGGTAGTTGAGTTTTGCTTTCTATGTGTCACTTGCTTCCATGCTGTCGATTTCAACACTCTAATTTCTGGGGGGGGGGGGGGTTGTCCACCACTTCTCCTGTCAGCATCCTTAGTCCCTCTTATCGAGGGTCTATCCAGTGGTGTTTTCTTCCATCCCACTCCAGTTGCCCATCACTAGACACACTCCAGACCTTGTCATTAACAATAAGAGCTTCACAGTCCACTTTCTGAACAATGTGACCTGTGTAGTGAGCTCACTTGGAGTACCTCCAACGCCAATTCTTTTACCCCATCATGACCTGTTAGGAATTGATTGTACCACATTTTGACTGCTCATATTCTCAGCCTCACGCCATTATTTTCCTTCTTACTGGTTTACATCCCATGCTCCACTTTTAAAATCACTCCCTTGCATGCTCTCACGGCTCCCTGGCACCCCTCTCCTGTCCTACTTGCCAGTCTCCCATAGACTCTGCCCCTGCCCCTGAGCAAGCTCCCTGTTGCTACAGGGAAACCCATGACTGGACACTCAGTGCTGCCTGGCAGTCTTGTTACATTTCCCAGTATTTTCATTTCCACACTCTTCAAGAAGACTGCTTCAAACTTTTCCTGTCTTATCAAACCTCCCTTACCGTTCCCCACGTCTAACTTTGAACTGCAAGCCTCACATTTTACTTTACTGAGAAACTAGCAGCAGTCAGATGAGAGTTAGCTCTCATTTTTTCCCATTACCAAGGCTAGAGACCTAATATCTGTACCTATGTATTCTATTCTTTGAAACTGTTGTACCAGATTAATTGTCCCTACTGAAATGTCTCTGCTTGGACCTCAGCTCTGCATCTCTTATGGCATACTCAGGAGAAATATGCATTTCTCCCAACGTATACTCAATTTCTCCCTCTTTACTAGATCATTCCCGTGAACAAAATAGCTTGCTATGCTAGTTTCCATCTTGACAAAAAAATTTTAAAAGCCTAAGCCCTCTCTTAGAACTCACATCTTTCTCACTAGATGTGGTATACTCCCCTTATTTCTCTACTTGCCTTGCTAATCAAAGCTCCTGTCTTACCACCCATGACCCCACATGTTCTTCTTAACCACTCCACTGAAACAGCACCTATCAAGGTCACCAACCGCCTCCATCTTTCCCAACGGCCTCTCCTCATGTGACTCATTTTTTCAGCAGCAGTAGACAGGGTTGGCTACACCTTCATTCTGAAAATGTCTTCACTATACTGTGAGGCCCCACAATTGCCTTGTTTGCCATTCAGCTTCCACGCTGTGTCATCTCATTCTCTCTTGCTGTCTTTCCTCCTCCAGTTTCCAAATACTAGAACATATTCACTGAACCATCCTCCTTCCTTTTCTTTTCTGTGTATTTACACTCTTTCTCAGTAATCCCCCACTTTACCATGCAGACTCAGCATCCAACAGCACACACAATATCTCCACTTGGAAATCTAAGAGATGCCTTGCTTTTAATATGTCCAGGAGACCACTACAGCCATCATCCAGTCCTACGCTTCTCCCCGATCTTTTCCGTCTTTGTCATTTTCCCATTGTACGTGGACTTGATGCCAATCTGTCTCACTTCCCATCCTGGAAATTCTGCTGGCTCTGCCTTCAATATGTATTCTGAGTTTGGAAACCTCATAATGTCTCTGCAACACTACAGCCAATGGGATCTTGTTAAAAGTTAAGATAGATCTGAGTAAAAGCCAACCTACAAATAAGGCCCTATAATTCTTTTTGTATTCTGGCCTCCTCTGTCTCTCTGAAGTGCAGTCCTGCCACTCTCCCCTTAGCTCCTGTTACCTGCTGTTTCTCAGACAGACCTCAGACCCTTTGCACTTACTCTTTGCTCTGCTGGGGATGCTCTCCTTGGCCCTGCTCATCACAGTTACCTTCCCCAGCTGCTGCTGTCTTCCTCACACCTATTTTCACAAGAAATTGTACTTAAAAAAATTTCTGTTTATTATTCTTTTCTCTCACACTGGAATGTCAGCCCAAAGAGGACAGGTAACTTACCTGTTTTGTTCATTCCTATGTGTCCAGGAAGTGGTGCAATAATTGTCTGTGGAATGAAATATCCTCCCCTTCTTGTTTTAGCTCAGACACTCCCTCTCCCCTGGCCCTCCCTGCCTGGGGGGACTTGAATAGAAATTTGACACTGCAATTCCTGTCATTTGCCTTACAATGTTAATATTCAGCTTGCAGTGGCCCAGGGACACATAAATGACTAGAGGACCCTTTATAATTATGGACAGATTTTAGGAGAAAGAAAATATCCCAAATATTATGGGATTATGCCCAAATATTATGCCCATTATCTCTTCATTACTTAACAGCTTTTACAATGAAAAAAAAAACACAACTTTTTATTCAAATTCAACTAACATGTTGAAAATGTTAGGTACATTTATGTCCCTAACCTGATTTGAAACTCAAAATAACGTTAGAAACAACGTAGGATTTCTATTTTACAGATGAGAAACTAGAACCCAGTGACATTATAACTTGCCTAATAAGTTCCACATCATAAGTGATGTAGACCTGACTTCAGTCCATGTCCTGAATACTCTCTACTAAGTTTGTTTGTCTGTCTGTATTTTCCGGTACGCGGGTCTCTCACTGTTGTGGTCTCTCCCGTTGCGGAGCACAGGCTCCGGACGCGCAGGCTCAGCGGCCATGGCTCACGGGCCCAGCCGCTCCGCAGCATGTGGGACCCTCCCGGACCGGGGCACGAACCCGCATCCCCTGCATCGGCAGGCGGACTCTCAACCACTGCACCACCAGGGAAGTCCTGTTTATTTGTTTTATTTTGTGAGTTGTTATGCATCGAAGACAAGGTTAACAGAGCAAAAGCTGGGAGAGTTTATACATTGGTGTGAGTGAATTTCAAAATATGTGATATCAGAACTGATCACTGCTAGGCTGAGAGGGAGTTAAGTACCAGAAGGGCAGAAGGGCACTAGGAACAAAGTGTTCTGGAAGAGTGCAAAAGCTACAGCAAAGTTTGCTTATTTTACGATCATAATAAAATGTGTGTGTGTGTGTTTGTGTTTGCTGTAGGAGCGAATACTGTAAATCTGTGCAAAGATAAAGCTGAGCATAAAATTATTTTATGAAGCTATCATTATTATGAATATCAATGAATATCAATAGTATAATATCTTCAGACTGAGTTTGGCTGGGCTATTTGTTCACGTTAAGTAACCTCAGACTACCTCCCCCCCCCTCCCCCCCAGTTCTTATATTTTATTTTTTAAAAATTGCTTTTTGTGAAAGTTCCTACCTCCACTCCTCCCATCTCATCTGTTAAATAATTCATTCCAGATATTCTCATTCTTACCCATAATGATATATGTGTATGCATATGTATACACATGCACAAGAAAATGGTGTGTGCTGTAGATTTTGTAACTTATCTTTTCCTCTTAATATATTACAGTGATAGCTCTAGGCTAAGTATATATAGATATAAATTGTGTTTGTTTTTTAAACACGTGCATGGCATTTAATTGTGTGGCTATATGATATTTTATCTAATTTTCTTCTGATGAGTATTCGGGTCTTGTCTTTATATTTTTACTTCCTTTTTTGCTATTGCAAACAGTGTTGTAGTGAAAATCATTGTAATGATATTTTTAAGGACTCACAATTTTGTTTCTGAAGGATAGATTCCTAGAATTCGAAATGTTGGGTCATAAAACATTCACATTTCCATTTTTAAGAGGTACTGAAAAATTACCCTCCAAAAATTTGTACTACTACTTTACACTCCAAAAAATAAATGCTTGCTTCCTTATACTTTCAGAGAAAATTGGATGTTCCACGTCTTTCCAGAAAAATGTGTCAGGTGCAAAATGATCTTTCTTCATTGTATTAATTTTTTCCTTTAACTATTAGTGAGGTTTGCTGGCAATTTATATCTCTTCTATCTATTTCCACTGTATCACTCAAGGTTCTGGCTAGTAACATATGACATACTCAACTGAGGCAAATTTAGGAGGGTTAAATAAAAGGGACCATTTATAAAGGGGAGTACAGTGATTATCAAAATTTTTGGACTCCATACCACTTTATACTGTCAAAAATTGTAAGGACCTCAATGTACTTTTTATTTATGTGTGTTATCTATCTGTGCTTAATGTATTAAACTTCAAAATTAAGTATTTTAATAATATCAATTTCATTTAAAAATATTAATAAACCTATTATAAGTTAAAATATAAACATAATTTATGGAAAAGAACTGTATTTTCCAAAACATATTTAGTGAAAAGAGTTGCACTGTTTCACGGTTTTACAAATCTCTTTAATGTCTGGTTTAATAGAATATAGCTGCATATTTGTGCATTCCATCTGTTGCGGAAAAGGTAAATAACATCATCATCTTGAATGATGATAAATTTGACCTCATACAATCTCTGAAAGTGGTGCAGGGCCCCAGGGATTCTCTGAAGCACACTTGGATGACCTCTGTTTTAAGAAAACAAGGGCTAATGAAGTACCCCAGAGGGAGCAACAGCAGGGAGCTCTTAATACCACTAGGCCTGCCGGGCAAGGGTGGCCTACCAAAGGGGAGGAGTGCCTCACAGGAGCTATGTTCTTTGATGGAGAGACACAGCCAACCCATAATGACCTGGCAGGAACAAAACTGGGGGGGAAAGAACCCTCCCTGATTCTTCCCCTTCTCTCACCTCCCTACAGTACCTTCCATTGGCCAAACCCCACCAGGAGCTAAGGGGCAATGGAGCCAATTGATGTAATTCATAGGGGTCAACATCCCCACATATAGAGCCATAGAAAGAACAGGGAGTGGATAAGGGAGGGCAAACAGGAGATACCTAGCACATCCATTCCATTTCTTTTGCCATTTGGATTGTCTTTTATTGGATTAAAGTAGCATCTTCTCCAGGTTGACAACCTGCATTTGAACTATTGTTGACAATACCTTTCATACTATTGACTTGTTTTTATGTTTTATTCGCTCAAAAACAATTTTTTTTTTTTTTTTTGGTTCACTGCCCTCCATTCCACATTTATATATGTGGAATTTCTGGAAACATTCTTCCAATAGTTTAATATTGTAAGTCTCTGAAATGCATTTATTTTATATGAATAAACAAATGAGTTTCGTTTTATTCCAAAAATGTTCCAGAGTAATTGAATTAAAATTCATAATGGTAGATTTGACATGCTACCATTATGATATATTCAGTTTATAGGTAGACTTGAGGCTATTTCAGAATATTTTTTTCCTTTCTGATCTAGTTGTCATTCCTTGTTCAATATCGATCCCATTTTACTTATAATAAGTTTATCACATATAAGATATAAAACATTATACATTAATATATAATAACATACATAAAAATTCTTTTGTACGTATATACATACATTCCTCAGCTTGTTAACTTTGTTTAAATCGTAAAACGTAGCCTCTGGAGAAGAAGCAGGTATCTCTTCCTGTGTGTGCGGGGATGGTGGAAAGGGGGAATGTGTCTCCTTCAGTGTGTGAACTTTGTGATCTACAGCTGCAAGGCCTTGTTTTGCTGACCTCTATGTCATCAATTGGATTTTGGGAAGTTCAAGTTGACACAGATAAATCGACTTCCCAAGAAGTCTGTATGTGTCAGTGAAAATACATATATTACAGTAGAAACATGTTGCACTCTTACTCTACTTTTAAGGAGGAAGAAACTTTGTGGTTCTGAATTATCCCTTGTTGTGCTGAGCAGCAAAATTTTTTGAGATGCAAAATTGAAAAATCTTAGAGAATGAGAATGTTCCCAATAAAATGTACATGGAGAGAGGTTGAGAAAAATAAAAGATCCAGGAAGCAAGATGGTGAAGTGATAACTACCCAAGTAAAAGAGCGAGGTTTGAAGGCAGAGAAAGAAAAGCGTAGTCTTGGTTGAGTATGGAATTTAAAATTTATCATGAAGGGATGGGTGAAACAAAATTCAGGAAGTTTGGCTTTGTGATCACTGCTAATTACTTTCTTTGTACCCTCATGAAACCATCTATAAAGATGTATATTGCTCTTAAGGGAGTTTTGGAGACCAATGTGAGTTTCACCATGCTGAAAAAGGCTTTAAAGTGGGAATGAAAATGCTCAGTTTTATCTGGATTATGACCTTGGCTCTTGGCTATTTTCATTGCCTTCCCCAATTTCCTTCCTAGAGCTAGGTTACCATAGATTAGGACTTCAGTTAACATTAAAGGAGGAAAATATTTGATGTGAGATTTGAATGTGTTAGATTTGCTACTTATTTCCTGTTCCAGGAAAATCTTCAGGGTGGAAATGTGTCAACATTGTTGAGTTTTTAATTGATTTCCTTATGGGACTCATCTTTATCATCATTAGATGTAATTGTGAGTTTACCAAAGCACTTGTACCTTATCTCATCTCCTCTTCACTCTTCTTCTGTGAGATAACAAAGACAGAACTCTGTGTGTGTGTGTGTGTGTGTGGGCGGGGGGGGGTATATATTATGTAGCAGTATTTTACCAGCCAGGTTCTGTATTAAAATCACTGGAGGACCAATTATACTCTTTAAGGATTACTGCTTTAACACATGTAAATTTTCTGGTCTAATCAAAGTTTCACCTTCATGCAGTATACAATCATAAAATGGATTTTTATACACTGATGCAACCAATAATTATGTTAGATCTTTTCCTGACTAGTTCTATTTTAGTTCTGACACCTGTGTGTTTTACAAAGCTCCAAACAATATGCTTTCTCTTTCCTATTGGTTACCACAGCGGTAATAATTTTTAGAATTCAGTCTTCACGGGAAGATTAGTTTACTAATTTTAAATGGAGGATGGCTGTGATAATACAAATGAATCCTCAAATTGCTTCTTGAGTCTAACTTGTCAAATGAAGTGTCATGGCAATGTTTTGAGTGCAAAATTTTGAATTAAGTAAAAACTTACATCGATTGTACAAAGGCCAGTAAACATTGGACTGGTGTCATTACCTAAATGTGAGCAATGTAAGACACGTACATTCCTCTTCTTTACTATGTTATCGTTGCTATATGATTTCAAGTTTCCCTTTTTGTACCATTTTCCCTAATGGTCCTCGCTAGTGCCTAATGCTTGAAAGAGGAGAAGAATTTGCTTTCTGAGATTTGTATGAAATCATGTAGTTAAACCGAATACAGGCATACCTCGTTTTATTGCACTTCGCTTTATTGTGCTTTGCAGATATTGTTTTTTTGTTTGTTTGTTTTACAAATTGAAGGTTTGTGGCAACCCTGCCTCCAGCAAATGTATTGGCACCATTTTTCCAACAGCGCTATTTTTCTTTTCTTTTTATTGAACTATGGTTGATTTACAAGGTTGTGTTACAGCACTATTTTTCAATTAATGTATGTAAGTAGATTATTTTTTGGACATAATGCTGTTGCAGACTTAATAGACCACATTATAGTGTAAACATAAGTTTTATATATGCACTGGGAAACCAAAAAAAAAAATATGTGACTCACTTTATTGTGATATTCACATTATTGTGATGGTCTGGAACTGAACACACAATATCTACTCATTTGAATTTACATAGAACATTGGAACTCTTAAATAAGAACACATTAAATGTTGAAACTTTTACTGTGGACATGCTGGATGCGAGTAATGTACAATGGACGTCGGGCGGTAAGCTGTTCTAACTGAAAAGGCAAGATCTCACAGCTGCTTATTGCTCTTCTGTCTGCAGTGTTCTCGTCTCATATCTTCATGCCCAGGTCATTACCACCATTAGCAATTTTTTTTCCCTAGGAAACCTTACCCAATTGCCCCAGCCAGGAATAGATCTTCCCTTTTTTTTTTTTTTTTTCCCGGAACCGTTTTTTCTCTACCTCTCTTCTGGCATATGTCACTGTATATTTTTCTTTATTTGAATGTCTATCATAGATTTCATACTAGATTATAAATTCCTGGGGAGTAGAATCTGCATCCAATTTTTCTTTCCAGACCACGCCCTCCCCTTGCTACATACATAGCCATATTAGTTTTCTGGGGCTGCTATAACAAGTTACCAGAAACTTGGTGGCTTCAAGTGACAGAAGTGTATTCTTTAACAGTTATGGAGGTCAGAAGTCCAAAATCAAGGTGTCAGCAGTGCCACACACCCTGTGGAGGCTCTAGGGGAGGATCTTTTCCTGCCTCGTTGAGGTCTGGTCGTCCCAGGTGTTCCTTGTCTTTGGTGGGTGCCTTGCTCCAATCTGTGCCTCCATCTCCCCATGGCTTTCCCCTCTCTGTGTCCCTCTGGCTCTCAAATCTCCATCTCCTGTCTCTTATAAAGATACCAGTCATTGAATTTAGCGTTTATCCTAAATCTAGGATGATCTAATCTCAAGATCCTTAATTTAATTATAACATAATGAAATTATACCTATAAAGGTCCTTCTCCCAAGTAAGGTCATATTCATAGTTTCCATGGGTTAACACATGGAAATATTGATATATATGTTTACTGATCCACACACACACATGCATCTATAATTTTGGGAAAAGAACACTGCACATTTTCCTTGAGGAATATCATGCTCAGCTTTACAAATTCCCACAAACTTTATTGCTTAAACAACCGTTTATGATTTCACAGTTTTTGTAGATCAGGACTCTGGCCTCAACTTAGCTAGATCTGTGCTCAGGGTTTACCGTTAAGGTGTTGGCCAGGGCTGGGGTCTCATGTGAGGCTCAGGGTTCATTTCCAAGCTCACATGGTTGTTGTCACAATTCACTTCCTCGCAGCTGTGTAATTCACAGTGGTGTGGTGCTATGTGGCTGACAGGAGAGCATCTCTGATCTCAAGGGAAGGCCTAGACTCTTTTTTAAAGGGCTTCCAACTGTTAAGACAGGCCCATTCAGGATTATCTCCTTTTTGTGTAAAGTCAACTTATTTGGGTCCATAATTATATCTGAAAATCCCTTTACCCTTGCTACATGCTGTAACCTAATCCTGGGAATAACCCCAGGAAGTATATAGCATAGACTTCTGTGTACCACAGGTATATATACTTTTTATTTTACCAAGATGTTGTCCTGATTTAATGGGAGATGATTTTAAATTCCATATACTAGCTATTTCCAGAGATTCTTAGATATATTTGACTGTTCTTTTACTCTAGGGCAAAGCATCAGGCCCAACATGTTATGCCAGTGTCCAAACTCTGATTCTAAAGATTCTGAGTTAAAAAAAAAAAAAAAAAAAAAAAAAGTGGAAAAAAAAATGAATGAAAATACCACATTCAAATGAAGCAGCAGATGGGCTTGGATAATAACCATGGCCACTGCCTGGATTGTGAGATAGGATGGCAGCCTGGCCCTGATAATACAGAATCTGTAAAAGAAATCACAAGTGGATCAGCCAGTATAAAGAGGAAGTTGTATATGCTTCGATTAGAGGGGGTAGTAGAGACAGTAAAGGCAATAGTATTGTATTGCAGCAAATGAGAGGAAATGGGAGGAAGTTGTGAGTCCTTGACTCCTGCAATTAAGTTCTCTTTTCCTCATACTTGGTTGTTTGATCCACATCAGTTGATGATAAGTTTCCTACATATTAGAACAAGGATGTCAATAGGTTGCATCGTGAAGAAACTGATTGCAAGTATGGTCACCTGGAGCACTGGGTTGAGAAGAACTCTTAAGACCATGCCTGAACTTACTTTAACACAGGATCCATTATGTGGAACAGCTTCCTCGAGCACTGCAGGGAGGAATAGAAGCAGTAATTATACCACACATTTACTATCCCTTCCAGATATCCTGTCTTCACCTTGATTGTGAGTTCAGAACACTGGATTACTCACCTTATTCGCCTGTCTCTGAGTTCCTGAATTCCTTCACGGTTAACCCACCAAACACTCTGGTACATTTAGACTTATTTTTTTATTGTTAACTCCTCTTGTGTGTTTCCCACCCCCTCCATTTGAGCCCTGCCCCTCAATTTAGTACAGGGCTCAGAGTTTGGCTCTGACTGAAAAAGATGTTCATTGAAAACAGGTTGCATTAAAGTTCAGTTAATGTGCTTTGTCCTGGGAGTTCCCTGTGTCAGTTTTGATTGGAAGCATATAAGAGAGAAAAATACAGTCAGTCACCCATTCTGCACTCACGGATTCAGCCAACCACAGATCAAGAATATTTATAAAACAAAAAACTCCAGAAAGTCTCAAAAAGAAATCTTGAATTTGTTGGCAACTATTTATATACCATTTATATTGTATTTACAACTATTTACATGGCATTTATATTGTATTAGGTATTATATGTAATCTAGAGATGATTTATAGTATGTGGGAGTTGAGCATCTTTTTGTGTGCCTGGTGGCCCTCTGTATGTTTTCTTTGGGAAAATGTCTATTCAGGTCTTCTGCCCATTTTTGATTGGGTTGTTTGCGTTTTTTTGGTATTGAGTTGTATGAGATGTTTATATATTTTAGATATCAATCCCTTATCCATTATGTAATTTGCAAATATTTTCTCCCATTCTGTGGGCTGTCTTTTCATTTTTCCCCCTGTGGTTTCCTTTGCTGTGCGAAAGCTTTTAAGTTTAATTAGATTCCATTTATTTATTTTTGCTTTTCTTTCTTGTGTCTTAGATCCAGAAAATATTGCTACAGTTTATGTCAAAGAGTGTTCTGCCTATGTTCACTTTTAGGAGTTTTTTTGTTCCAGTCCTTACGTTTAGGTCTTTAATCCATTTTGAATTTTTTTTTGCATGTGGCATGAGGAAATGTTCTAATCTCTTCGTTTT
This sequence comes from Lipotes vexillifer, assembly GCF_000442215.2. Lineage (NCBI taxonomy): Eukaryota > Metazoa > Chordata > Mammalia > Artiodactyla > Lipotidae > Lipotes > Lipotes vexillifer. The sequence continues at coordinate 1,310,433 of NW_006780523.1, forward strand.
ACAGTTATCCCTGCATCACTTATTGGAGAGACTGTCTTTTCTCCATTGTGTATTATTGCCTTCTTTGTCATAGATTAATTGACCATAGGTGCGTGTGTTTATTTATGGGCTCTTTATTCCGTTCCACTGATCTATGTGTCTGTTTTTGTACCGGTAGCATGCTGTTCCCCACACCCACCCCAGCTGCACGCAGGCTTTCTCTAGGTGCAGAGAGCAGGGGCTACTCTTGATTGCAGTGCACGGGCTTTCTCTAGTTGAGGCGAGCAGGGACTACTCTTCATTGTGGTGTGTGGGCTTCTCATTGCGGTGGCTTCTTTTGTTGCGGAGCATGGGCTTTAGCTGCGCAGGCTTCAGTAGTTGTGGTGTGTGGGCTCAGTAGTTGTGACTCGCAGGCTCTAGAGCACAGGTTCAGTAGTTGTGGCGCACATGCTTAGTTGCTCCGTGGCATACCATGCTGTCTTGATTACTGTAACTTTGTAGTATAGTCTGATGACAGGGAGAGTGATACCTCCAGCTTTGTTCTTTTTTCTCAAGATTGCTTTGGCTTTTTGTGGTCTTTTGTGGTTCCATATGAATTTTTGGATTATTTGTTCTAGTTCTGTGAAAAATGTCATGGGTGTTTTGATAGGGACTGCATTCAATTTAAATCATGAAAAGATGCTCAACATTGCTGATTATTAGAGAAATAAATCAGAACAACGAGCTGTCACCTCACAGCTGTCACAATGGCTATCATCAAAAAGTCTACAAATAACATATGGTGAGGATGTGGAGTAAAGGGAGCCCTTGTATATTTTTGGTGTGAATATAAATTGCTGCAACCATTATGGAAAACAGTATGGAGGTTCTTCAAAAAACAAAAGTAGAGCTACCATATGATCCAGTAATTTCACTCCTGGATATATACCCAGAAAAAATTAAAACATTAGTTTGAAAAGGTACACGTTCTCCAATGTTCATAGCAGCACTATTTACAATAACCAAGATGTGGAAGCATCCCAAGTGTCCATTAACAGATGAATGGATAAAGAAGATGTGGTGTGTGTATGTATATGTGTGTGTGTGTGTGTGTGTGTGTGTATGATGAATATGTGTGTATATATGTATGTATATATATGTGCATATATGTACACATATACACACAGTGGAATATTACTCAACCGTGAAAAAGAAGGGAATATTGCAACTTGTAACAACATGGATGGACCTAGAGAATATTATGCTTAGTGAAATAAGTCAGACAGAGAAATAAATATCATATGATATTGCTTATAGGTGGAATCTAAAAAATAACACAAATGAATGTATGTACAAAACAGACTCACAGATATAGAGAACAAACTAGTGGTTATCAAAATGGAGAGGGAAGAGGGAAGGGACAAATTAGGAGTGTGGGATTAACAGATATAAACTAGTATGTATAAAATAGATAAGTAACAAGGATATATTGTATAGCGCAGGGAATTATAGCCATTATCTTGTAATAACTTTGAATGGTGTATAATCTGTAAAAGTTCTGAATCACTGTGCTGTACACCTGAAATGAATATAATATTATAAATCAACTAATTAAAAAAAGGAAAGTATATGGGAGAATGTGTGTAGTTTATGTGCAAATACTACACCATTTTATATAAGGGAATTGAACATCCCACGGATTTTGGTATCCGCATGGGTCCTGCAACCAATCCCCTGTGGTACTGAGGGATGACTGTCAGTGGCTCACATAAGAAGTCCAGTGTTAATATATAAATGATCTAAAGTCATTAGGGATTGAGAGTCCTTTAGTGATGATGAGCAAGTGTGACTGAAGTACAGAGGGTGAGGAAGAAAGTTAAAGGATTTGAGATTATTGGCTGCTTTGAAAAGGGGAGTGACATGATCATATCTGGATTTTTTCAGATTGCTCTGGTTACTGCAGGGTAAGGGACAAAGTAGGGAGCAGAGAGACAACTTAAAAAGATATTGCAACAACATTGGCGAAAGAGACGTGAGAGGTGCCGCGTAAAAACTGCTACAACAAAGTACTATGAAAGGTCAGAAGCAGGCACTTGGACAGATGCTTTCTATGAACTGGGAAAGGAGGAAGGGAATGCTTTGCATGGGAGCAGATGTTTATGATGCTCAGACTGATTTACACTGGGGGAGGCAGTCTTGTTGTGAGTAGAGGAAATGCATGAGTAATGATACAAAGACCAGAAAGTACATGGTTCCTTTGGAGTATAATGAATCATCTGCTGAGGCTGGAACAATGGTTATGTGGAGAGTTGCGATCAAATAGTGAGAAGTCTTGCATGCCAGGATAAGACATTTGGACTTTGTTTTGAAAGCAATAGTGAGCTATCCCAAGGTCATGTGCTCATCTAATTTAATATGAATTTCATTCCATATTTCACGTTTACTTATACTGACAGTGTCAGAATGGCATCAGATAGGGTAAAAGGTTTGAATACTATTAAGTTGCTGTTTAAATGTAAGGTGCTGTTGTTATTATTTATTTTTATTCTTAGACGTATCATTGTACTTTCACTATTGTCTATTTGAGTTTGAAGAACATTTTGGTGGGCGAGAAAAACAAGTGTAGTAAAGTTTTAGTTTGAGTGGGTTTACTTTAATTTCAAAGCATACAAAGAAGATGATGCATGAAAGTTATTTGCTTAAAATGAAAAACGCAAAAGCCATTGAGTGGTCTCAAAGCAATTCCAATTACTAGAAAACACAAATTGTTTCTTATTAGCTTAATAGGCCAAAACTCTGTGCTTATGAGAACTCCATTCATTTTAGAAATTGCACAGAGATTTTCTCCACATTGCAAACATGAATAAATAATGATTAATGATTGTGCTTTGTTTTCTTTTTTAAATCAAATTCACATTTGAGGAAGATGGAAGACTTGCAGCTCCTCAATCCTTGTGATGTATTTGAGTTCTTCAAAAAGTTTGCTGCGCTCCTTTTTACATTTGAATTATATGGTGTACTCGGGTCAGGAATGGTCGGTCAGTCTAGCATGAAAAACATGGTTGCAGTAATGACCCCAGGAGAATATTGAGGAGAGATGGTATAAATAAAATCCCTCCAAAACCAATAATCATGAAAGACCATGAAAACACATAAAGACAAAGTCTATTATGTTTTCCGGGTAGGCTATGTATTTTGAAGGTGGCATTTAAGTTCTGGCAGGAGTTAAGAGATGATCTCAAGAGTGTTGCATGAACCATTTAACAGTTGACCGTGCATATAGAAAGGGAAAGAAAATTACCATCTGTTATATTCCAACTGTGTTTAAGCACTGTCCTAGGTTATTTTCATGCTTTGTCTTATATCATCTGTATATTAATAAGATATCCTTATTTTACAGACGTAGGGCCTAAAGTTCATGGATGTTAAGATGTCTGGTGATTCACAGCTAGTAAGTTGTAGACCAGTACATAGAACCTACCAGTATTTGATTTCAACTTTCATGCACTTATTACTATACCGGACTATCTCTTTCCAGAAAGGATGGCCTAACTTTCCCTATGACAGAAAAGAATAAAATACATGGCTTGGTTGTACCAATGAGCCTTTTGAAATGTAACCCAGCTTTATTTAAATTTTATTTATTTTTGTAAAACTTTCTCACATTGAAATTCTCATATTACATTTTTGGATCTTTATTCTTCCAGCAACTCTGGAATGCCTCTTTGGGCCTAAGTTTTTAGAATAGGCTGCCTCACATATTCATTTATTAAACTTAGTTGGTACCCTGAAGGATTAATATGTGTATTGTACTGTATAAAGCAGCCAGCATCTTTGTGTACCACGTGTCTAAGTGCCAGTGTAATAGCCCCTTGGAATTAGTTTACCCAGAAGTTTGGATCTTATATTTACATCTAATTTTGTGTATTTGACAGGTGTATTTGTTGTGGTTAGTTGTTAATTCGTAAAATTGGTATCTTCTTTGTGAATTATTAATCATTAAAAGTATAAAAAGATCTCAAGTTGTTATTTTAAACTTAGTCTTGATCATAAGTAAGCAGAAGTAGGGGAGGTAAATAGATTTTAATCTAATCTAAGTAGCAAATTATTGCTTTGACAAAGATGAAATAACTCAATGATTATGAAATACCTCAAACAATTATGTTTATTGAAAATAAAAATTGAAAAACATGTCTCTACATGTTTAAATATATAGCTTCTTCAAAATAGCAATGAATTTTTTTTCTTAAATTGTAGTAGATATTTTAAGGGAAACAACTGGTTAGACATCTGATTGATAGGTGTTAGTGAGGTATTCTTTTCTGATTAAAATGATTCTAAAGAAAAGTGCTCTAATAAATATTTTATCACAGAAATAGCAAAGGTTAAGCCAAGGTCTATTTTCAGTCCGGAGTAATGAATGGATGGCTTTATTTATTTGTATACGTATATTTTGAAGGATTCATTGATTTTTTTTTTACCTATTATAATTTTAATTTTGTGAAACATACGGACTATCAGCTATATGTATTTAAATATGTATTAACTATTTTAATATGATCCTTGAAATTCAATATATTAGCTACTGAAATGCCTTGTTTAGTACTCAATTACCATCAGGGTTTCATAAAGTACCTCCTTTATGTTTCAGTATTAGATTACCATGGTGAATGGGTGCAGTTTACCCAAAGGTACCAAGGTATATACGATGAACAGAACTTCATGAGAAATCAAGATGCCTTTTTAGGATTGTTTTCTACAAGTAATTAATTTAGTGCTAGCTTTAGTACTTGCTTTTGGTGCATGACAAAACCAACTATAACTCTGCAGTCAGAATTCACTGAATGATATGCTTGTGGCCTGACAGAGGCAATGTGCTTCTGACTGTGTATTATTGGAAATCAGAGGATTATGGACTTAATTTCCGAAGGCAAAAGCCATTCACAGTGGAGGATGCCTGAGTCTGAATTAAATTCAAGGAACAGTTACTCTGTACCTATTAAATATAATACACTGTGTTAGGCACCAAGAGATTTTTAAAAAATGAGTTTCACATATTCTCTGCTCTTAAATATCTTTCCTTTCCATTAATTAAGAGTCATGGCAATTCTGAGAATGAAGAAAATATCCACTAACATATTCCTCTTGCAAACCTCTGAAAACTGGAAATAATCATGGAAGAAACACCTCAAGTGATATCATCTTTAAAATATATGTACAAACTTAAACAATTATATCAGTATTTATTGCACCTTAAAATCAATGTCACAGAAAATGCTCTCAGTTACAAGAGATTTTCAGCCAAACTATTTTATTTTAAAGATGTCAGTCTTCCTCAGTCGCTAGTATTCACTAGAAATCAATACTCCAGTAATAATGTTAGGCTTCGCATTAATATAATATATAACTATAATTCAGTGTTACATAACAGAAGTAATTTATAAAATTCTACTTCAGGTCATTGTTTCACTGCCCTACTCCTGACTCCATTCAAGATTTATGGAAGCATACTGTTTCTCATGCTGTCTGGCTCTGTATCCTTCATGAAAATTTAGTAGGGATTTCAAAGGGTGTCACATGAAATTCATAGTGTGGTACATGAAGGATATTTCAGATTATGAGTATGGAATTGAGAAAATCATGCATCATAAGAGAGACATTAGAGGTTTAAGAGAATTTAGATCGATTATTTCAGCTATTATGTCTGTCATTTCCTGGAGAAAATTCTAGAAAAGAACTGTATCTTACCTTAAATATAAAGCTCAAACTTCCTTTTCAGATACCGGGAACCAGAGGTGTTAAGCTCGCAGGGCATTAAATTTGGATTTAAAAATCAACATTAAATTAAGAAAAAGACTTGATGTTTGTAGAAGGCTGTAGCTAGAGAATAACAAGAATCATCTACCCTAATTATTTTTATTTTTATATTTATTTATTTATTTTTTTTTTGCGGTATGCGGGCCTCTCACTGCTGTGGCCTCTCCCGTTGCGGAGCACAGGCTCCGGACGCGCAGGCCCAGCGGCCATGGCTCACGGGCCCAGCCGCCCCGCGGCATGTGGGATCCTCCCGGACCGGGGCACGAACCCGCGTCCCCTGCATCGGCAGGCGGACTCCCAACCACTGCGCCACCAGGGAAGCCCACCCCCTAATTATTTTTAAACACATGTCATAGTATTATTAATTTGTCTTTAGAGGTTCTTTTTCTGTCTTTACCAATATCGCTAATTGGTTTCTGCGCATACTGAATGTTGTGAATCATAGGTTCAGATGTTCAGTTTTTGCCCCTCATATTTTTATCTGATGTTTTCTGGGTGAATAGAAAGTATGAACTAAGCCTAAATATCAAAGTCATTTTAAAATTTAAAGCATAGGCATTGCCAAATTTAAAGCTTATCTGTTTCTACCTGTGAGTGCATTTTTAGATGATAGAAGTTATTGATAATTTTTGTATTTTAGGAGAAGCTATATTGAGATACAGGAATTTTAAAGTTATCAAATGTAATTTCCATATCAAGATAAAATATTAGATTTTATATTTCTAGAGGTTGTGGTTAGAGCCATGTTTAAGGTCATTTCGTTATATTATGAATACTAATGTCGCCACTACTAATACTGTTTTTAGTGCTACCATTTACTGTACACCATTCAATTCTAGCACTGTTCCAGACATATTGATACATTTTAGCATTGTCACAACTCTAAGAGATAGGTGGTGTTATTTTCATTTTTCAGATGAAGCGATTTTCACTCAGGAAATTGTCCCTAATTGTATAGCAATAAAATAGCAGAACCAGTCTTCAAACCTAAATCTCTCATCTCCTCTCTAGGGAATTTTCACAAATGTTTGGAAAATGCTTATCGTTCTAAGAGCAAATGTTGAGGAGTGATATTTACAAAACTTTTCAGAGTACCGGCAAAGGGGAAAATGTACAAAAGTGGGCTTTCAGAAGTTTGTGAGATTATTCATGATGTGTCTTTGGCCAAGGGCTAGGGTATGCACATGTAAGGGAAGGACACACAAGGCTTAATACAATTGCCTAATATGTAGATAGGAGTTGAATGGTGATACTAGAGTTAATACAGTGTTGGGAGATACTGGAGCTAACTGTCTGCAAGTCAAAACTCAGTATCCTTTAAAGAAGACAACATATTTCAGACTCCTTAGAGTGTCACTCACAGTGTCCTGCATAACAGAAAAATCATGAGACCTACGATGAAGCAGAGAAGTGTGATCCTAATTTAAGAAACAAGGTTAAAAGAGACAGACCCAGAAATTACCCTGATATTGAAATAAGCAGTTAAGGATGTCAAAGGAAGAGAAGATCATACTGACTAGATGGAGAATCTCAGCAGTGAAAAGGAAAATATACAAAAGAATCAAATGGAAAGTCTGGAGCTGAAAATTACAGTATCTAAAATGCAAAATCCTAACTTAACAACAGATTGAAGACTACAGGAAAAACGTAAGTGAACCTGAAGACTGAGCAATAGAAATTATCCATTATTAAGAACAGAAAAAGATAAAGATTTGGCTGAAATGGAAACTCAGTGATATGTGGGACAATATTAAATGGCCTAAAGTGTGTATAATTGAGCCAAAAAGAATATTTGAATAAATACTGGCCAGAAGTTTTCAAAATTTGCTAAAAACAAATCAGTCTGTGAGAAAGAAACACATTACATACACTGGAATACAATATGAATGATGGCTGACTTGTCACTAGAAAAAACAGAGGCCACAAGACAATGGAGTAAAATCTTTAAATACTGAGGAGGGGGGAAAGAGATTCCCCGTCAAGCCAGAATTCTTTATGCATTGAAAATGCCCTTCAAAAATGAGGGCTAAATAGAAATACTTTCAGATAAATAAAATTTTAGATAGATGTTAAAGGAAATGGTAGTACAGGAAGGAATGAAGGTCACCATAAAACATAAATATATAAGGATATAGAAAGGGCAGTTTGAAAGTTTTTTTCTTTAATTTCTTTGTAAGACAACCCTTCAAAGCAAAAATAACCTTATATTGTGGAGTTTATTCCATGTGCAATGTAAATATACGACAACAGTAACACCAAAAATGGGGAAAATGGAATTCTTTGACATTCTAGCATGTATATGAATTTGAACAATATGAGCTGTAAGTAGACTATGATATATTAAGTATGCTTATTCCAGTAGAGAAAGCACTTGAAAACAACATGAGTTATAGTTTAAGATGAAATCAAGTAGTAAAAATAAAATGCTAAAAATATTTGGTTAATCCAAAATATGGCACAAAAGGAGGAATAAAGAAAGAGGACAGCTAGAAAACAAATAGCAAGTTGCTATACTTAAACCCATGCAGAGCAACAATTGCATCAAATATGAAACAACTAAGAAAACCAGTTAAAGGCAGGGTGTATAATGTAAGAAACATCTGTTATATAAGTGAGCTAAGGATGGACCTGTATCTTGGCCCACAGATTGTTTATTTCTTCACAGCAGCCTGAGGTCTGTTAGTTCAAAAGACTACTAGTGCAAAACTCAAGTTTTTACACATCCACTTATTTTCAAAATAGCCCAAACAAATATTTTGTTAGGCCCTTTGTGTTTTGCATACTCGGGCAAAATCTCACCTGGTAGCTGTTACCCATTAATACAGAACTTTGTATTAGTTATAAGACCCCAAACTGCTGTGGTCCCTCAGAGCTCTCTGAGCCAGAGGCTCCTTGCTATGCTGCTGAATGACATCACCTAGACATGTAAGGCCCCTCTCTGATCCCTTTCTCCCCTGGGAGTTCCCTTGCCCTCTCCCCCTTCTGGATGGTTGCCCCCATGCCATTGCCTCTGGATCATCTCATGCTGAGAGAGGCTTCCCTCTCATACAACCTTGTCCAAGTGCCATACAATAAAGCTGATTGTGTGTTACTGCCTTTGGTGGTCATCTTTTTCCTTGATCAGTTGCCAGAGCCGTCAAACCTCCTGTAACACACACCACTATGCTCTCTACAAGAGATGTCCTTTCTTTGTATTTTAACTGAATTGAATTTTTATTTTCATTTTGAAATAATTTTAAAAATGTTGCAAGACCATGACAAAAAACTCCCATGTACCCTTCACACAAATACCTCCATTTCCCCCATTTTTCAACATTGTACCATATTTGTTCCATCTCTCTCTCACTGTATGTATTTATTGAATTTGAATATACACACACACAACTTTGAGAAATAATTTGATCTCTCATTTCAAAATTTGAGAAGAAATAGCAACCAGTAAAATGTTTAATGTGCATTTCTCCTGAACAAACGCACTCTCTAACATACCCCACTATAGCCATTCAAATTAAGACATGAAAAATTGTATCATACTCAGACCTCATTCAGAATTTGCCAGCTTCCCCAACAATGTCTTTCTTACTTTCTGATCTTGATTATAATATCTTACAATGCATTTAGTTGTCATATACTTTTAGACTTCTTCAATCTGGAGCAGTTCCTCACTCTTGTACCATTTTTCACTATCTTGACAGTTTTTTCTTTTTCAATAAATTTATTTATTTTATTTTTGGCTGCATTGGGTCTTCGTTGCTGCGTGCGGGCTTTCTCTAGTTGGCGGTGAGCGGAGCCTGCTCTTTGTTGTGGAGCACGGGCTCTAGGTGCGCAGGCTTCAGTAGTTGTGGCGCATGGGTTCAGTAGTTGTGGCTCACAGGCTCTAGAGCGCAGGCTCAGTAGTTGTGGTGCACGAGCTTAGTTGCTCCGCGGCATGTGGGATCTTCCCAGACCAGGGCTCGAGCCCATGTCCCCTGTATTGGCAGGCAGATTCTTAACCACTCTGCCACAAGGGAAGCCCCTTGACAGTCTTTTAAAAAGAGTTCAGGCCTTAAAATTCTGTTAGGATGTCTTTTGACCTTGGTCTATCCAACGTTTAATCACATTAAGACTAAGGACATCCATTTTTGGCAGAAATGATAGTATAGTTTTCTGTGTATTACATCATTAAAACGTTTATTCATAAATTTATTAATGTAAGCATGGAAATATGGATTAATATCTTGTTCTGTGGGCCATATCTATTAATATCATTATTTGATTTTACTTGTAAATTGCTACCAACCTGGCTAGCAGGAGTCCCGTCAGACTGAATCCTGTATCCTTTTGAGCACTTCTCTTACTTTGGGATATTCCAAGTTCATCTTATAGTTTCTTTGCCTTAGGTCTGGAATCAGCTGTTTCTCCAAGGATCTCCTTTTTTTCTTGTGGAGGATAGTATCAGAAAACTGAGACCTGGTTATTAGATGTGCTGATTACTACTGAAGTGTCACTGCTTCTAGACCCTGTCTGTAGACAGAGCTAGGAAGTATATATGTGTATACATACAAACAGACATACATGTGAAACATACATCTACATGTTTTATGCTAAATCAATCAAGTTAGTTAATCATAGTAACAGAGCAGATTAAAATGATATGATCATCTCATTATATGCAAAACAAAACCACTTGTATAATTAACACATATTCATGATAAAAACTATAGGCAAAATATGAGTAGGAGGGAACAAACTCTATTTAATTAATTGGAACTATAAAAAAACGCTGCAGCTAGCATATAGAACATTTCCCCCTAAATTTGGTGACAACACTAGGACTTCTACTCTCATCTTTTTTTTAAAACTTTGTTCTGGAGGCCCTAGCCGATGTAGTAAGATAAGAAAGGGGAATAGAAGACATAAATATTAGAATGGAAAAATAAAAATCTTTCTAAAGATGCCAGGATCGCTTACCTTAAAAAAACAAAAAGCAAAAAAAACCTCTAAGGGATGTACCATAGATAAAAAGGACTGAAACTAGTATTTGGCAGGATGGCAACATACAGGGTCAATGTAGAAAGCCAATTGTATTTACATATGCTAGCAACAAACAATTGGAAAATGAAATTTAAGAAATTACATTCCACATACAGTAGCATAAAAAACATAAAATACTTAGGAAAAAACTCAAAAAACATAAAGTATTATATACGAAGATTCCTGTCTTATTTCTGAGAGAAAGAAGACCTAAATTAATAGAGAATTATACTGTGTTCATGGAAAAGAACAGTGAAATTTAAGATACTAACTTTTCCTGGAAATTTAATCTGTAGATTTAATGAAATCCCAGTCAAAATCTCAAAAACCTTGCAGGTAGATTTTGACAAATGGATTTTAACATGTATATGGAAATGAAAGATGGAGAATAGTCAAAGTAATCTTGAAAAAATTGTGCAGTTAGTAGACTCACACTACCTAATTTCAACATCAGTGGAACATATCAGAGTCCAGAAAACATTCATGTATGCAGTTAATTGATTTTTGATAAATTAAGGGAATTCACTGGGGAAGATGCCAAGGGACTGAAGATTTATAGAGAAAAATGTGAAATTTTACCACTGTATTATACTAACAAAATTTTATCTTAAAAGGGATCATAGATCTAAATGCAAAGGGTAAAACTACAGAAATCGGAGAAGAACATGTAGGTATTCAACTTAATCTGCATTTGTATTAATCTTTACAAAGTTGGTGTTGATTAATATTTCTTAGATGTGACTTGGAGTACATTAGCCATAAAAGAAAAATTGATAAATTGGATTTCATCAACGTTAAAAACTTTTGCTCATGAAGAGACAGTAGATGAAAAGGCACACTATAGCCTGGAGCAAAATATCTGTATCATCTGGAGCAATAGATGTATTTGACAAAGGATATATATCCATAATGTATCAAGAACTTCAAAAACTCAGTAATAAAACACCTTGATAAAAAAATTGACAGAAGGCTTGAAGTGAAACTTCACTAAGGAAAAAATATATATGGCAAATAAGTACATGCAAATGTGCTAAACATCATTAGCCATTAGAGAAATGGAAATGAAAGCAACAGTGAGATACGACCTCATGTCCTTTAAAATCACAAATAATAAAGAGATGGACCATACCAAGTGTTGGCAAGCACGTGAAGATATTGGACTGCTCTGTATTGTTTATGGGAGTATAGGCTAGAACAGCTGTTTTGAAAAACTTTTTGGTAGTTCCTAATAAGATTAAGCATGTAACTACTTTATGACCCAGGAATTAGACTTCTAGGTACTCATCCAAGGGAAATGAAAACATGTGTCTGTAAGAGAATAATTTTGCAGAAAGGTTATAGGTGAAAATTTAAAATGACCAAAACATCCATTTGGTTCATAAATAACCAGATTGTTATATAGTCAAACAGTGGACTGCTACTTGCTAAGAAAAACACTGGATGCATCTTAAAAACATTTTATTGGACAGAGTAGCCAGAAACAAAATAGTACCTACTGTAGGTTCACCTTTATGTGAAGTTCAAGAACAGACCTATCTCATCTATGGGATAGAAATCAGAACAGTGCGTATGAAGGGTATCTTGATTGTGGTATTAGATTTATGGGAGTGTGCATTTGCCAACACTTTTCAAATGTGCATTTTAATGTATGCAAATTTTAGCTTGATAAATTACATTATGAAGCACAGTATAAGACAGAGTTTTGGTAGTAGAACAGCACAACCAAATCAAGATTATTCGAAGCGATTTTAATAAAGGGATTTTTACAAAGTGTGTGCGGGGCTACAAAAACCACCACAGGGTAGTGTAGTACCCCAGGGCTGCAGTGGGGATCATTACTACCTATAAGCAGTAACCCAGGAGAAAGGGCATGAGAGCTGTTTGGGTGAGGGACACAGCCAGTCTGAAGTGACTCTATGTGGAGGAAATCAGAGGAATAATATTTCTAACTCAGTATCCTTTCTGCCCTCTGATCTGCCAGTGCTTGCCAGCCAAGCCAAGCCAATCCAAACCAAACCAAAAGCCAGAGTGCAAGGGAGCATGTTGAAGCAGTCCCTGTAGATTAGTTTCCTGGGGTTCAGAGCAAAATAAAGAGAATAATAAAGAGTAGATATGGATGGGAAAACAGAAATTATCCTGTATCCTGTATGGGTACAGATGGAGAGAGCGAGGCATTTAAATTAGAATGGTTTCACTCATTTGTCCAAACATCTAAAAGAAGAATTGACTGCTAGAAAATTAGGATGTTTGGTGGGGATAATTGTGGGATTTGGAGGACATATCCTCTGTTTGTGTACAAAGACTAACAACTGCCTTAGCTCTAGGTGTAGTCTGGTAGATGGGGCTAGTAAAGTATTGTCTACTGTTCAAGGATTTGGATATTCTGAAAGCTGTATTTGAAACATTCTACCAACATGAGTAGAAATTATCCTGGAGAAAACGTGGTTGTGAAGATTCATAATGGCTTTTATCTTTATAGCCTTAAAATAAATATCTTAGATATATTTTAGTAGTATTTGTGATCACAAAATGTTTCTGCTGGGTGACTTGGCAATGATAAATTCAGTTTTTCAATTGTATCTAATTCAGAAAATATTGCAAAATATTTTTTCAACCTGAAGTACTTTGTCAAACAGTCTAGATTTGTGAAATATAGATGCTTTATTGTCATATATCTTTTTATTTATTACAAGGTACCTCGTTCGCAATGATAGAATCTCCTTTCTGCATCCTTCACTCCGAGCAGCTAATGCTGTTTATGGAAGTCCTCACAAAACATACAGATGCCCCCCTTTTTTTCCTTTTTACAATTCTATCTTTTTTGGTATGTCATTTGTATCATGACACATACGACTTACTGTGAAGCTGTGGTGAATAATAGGACAGGATTCAAAGACAGATGCACATTAAAGTGAAAGAATTGCCTGGAAAATATCATATTGTTGATAGTCGCCTCACCACGTAAATGTTTTCTGCCAGACGCAGGAAGCTCTGGTCCAGTAATTATCCAACTGTGTAACCGATTTTCCAAGTGTTATTCTATTTTCTCTAAGGATTATAATGTAGTTCCGTAACTATTTGATTCTGAAATAATAGTGATAATTAACAACTGTAGATCATTTTACAATGTTCTTAACATACATTTTAATTGGTCCTCATAGAAACATTATTAGATTATTTTTACGTAGACATTGTCATATACATTTTCCCCAAGGAAACCAGAGTTAGTGGAGGATTTTTTATACAAGGTCAAAAAGATAATCATAGAATTGTGCCTGTCTGACTCGGTTATTTCTTGATCAGTAGACTACAGTCTTTTCTCTTTGGAGAAGTGCCTTTATGTTTTCTTGAGTCTTTGATATCTCTAGGGCTGAGTGATAGGAAATCAACCAGGGTCTAGGATGATGGAGAATAGTATTTAAGAGGAATTTGCTTCCAGTTGTGGGCCCACCTACTAGGGGAACCATATAGAAAGTGACTTGACCATTTTATCATTGACCTGAAATGCAGGGCGTATGCCACAACTAACACCCAGTGCAGCAAAAATAAATAGATAGAAACTTGCACACAGTTGTTTATAGCAGCTTCATTTGTGATTGCCAAAACTTGGAAGCAATCAAGATACCCTTGAGTAGGTGAATTGATAAATACACCATGATACATCCAGACAATGGGGTCTCATTCAGAGCTGAAAAGAAATGAGCTCCTATTATGTGATTCTAACTATATGATGTTCTGGAAAAGGCAAAAGTATAGAGACAGTAAATAGATCATTAGTTACTGGTGCAGAAGCAGGGTGGGGAGGGATGAATAGGCAGAGCACAGAGGATTTTAAGTCACTGAAATTACTCTGTATGATATTATAATGATGGACACATGTCATTATGCATTTGTCCAAACCCATAGAATGTATAAAATCAAGAGTGAATTGTAATGTAAACTATGAACCTTGTGTGATTGGTATGTCAGTGTAGGTCCATCCTTGGTAAAAAGGTACCATTTGGCTAGTGATGTTGATAATGAGGAGAAAATGGATATGTGTGGGGTGTATATGGGAAATCTCAGTACCACCCTCTTAATTTTGTTTTAAACATAAAGCTGCTCTTAAAAAATCTTTAAAATAAAAAATTAAGAACTAACAGTAAAAATTTTTAATATAAAATTTATAATTTTATAAACATTTTGGAGTAAATTTAATTAAGAAATTAAAAACCTTTAAGGGCAATATATTAAACCTTTATGGAGTGAAATTAAAGAAGGTCTAAGTAAATGGGGATAAATAATGCTTATTGTAAAGACATATTGTTAAGATGTCAGTGTTCTCCAAATTAATCTCTAGGCAGTGTGGTCACGATAAAACTTCCACATTGTTTTTGAAAGCCTAATTGTAAAATTTATATTGAAATTCAGAGGTCCACCAACACACTCTTAAAGAAGCAAAACAAAGTAAGAGGATTTGTTCTGTTAGAGATCAGATTTATTAAACACCTGTAATAATTTAGGCAGTGTGGCATATGCTCAGAGATAAATCAGTGGAATAGGGTAGACCAGAAGAATACCCATGCATATATGCACCTATGAATTTTAATTGCAGAACCATGAGAAAAGATGTTCATTTCAATGAATTGAGCTGGAATGGTTAGGTATCCATTTGCAAAAATATGAAATTATATGCGCAGTTCACTCAGTATGCAAGTATCAGATCAACTTAAGTTATATACCTAAATGTCAAAGGCAGAAATATAAAGCTTTTAGAAGAAAATAATGATATTCATGACTGTTGAATAGTTTCTTAAATAGGAATCAAGAATAAAGAAAAATACAAAAGAAAATGTCCACATTAAAAAGAAGTTGCATTTATCAAAACGTGCCACATAGATTAAAATGAAACACACACACACACACACACACACACACACACACACACACAATGGAATGAAATACATGCCAAACGTGTAATCAACAAAGACCTCTTATCTGGAATATGTAAAGAAAATATATGATTGAGTAAGCAAAAGACAATCCAATCAAAAAATGGCTAAAAATTTTGAGGGGGCACACAATAAGCAAGGAAAGCTGAAACGGTAACAAACACAGGAATGGGTTCTTCCCATCATTAATAAACAGAGAAAGTGGAATTAAATCACTAATTTTCCATTGGGTTAACAAAAGTTAAAGTCATCCAGGATATGGAGCAAAAGGAAATTTAACACGCTGTTGTTAAGATGAGAAATCGCTCCAACCACTTTGGAAGATTATTTAGCATTGTCTACTAAAATTCAAGGTACACATACACTATGACCAGAAGTTCCACTCCTAGTTATAGGTCTTAGATAATCTAATACATGTATGTGTCAGGATATATGTATAAGAATGTTTATATCAGTGTTATGTTTAGAAGTTGCAAGCAGGAAAATAATACACAAACAGTAGAACGGACTGGGTGTATTCTATAATTGGAGTACTGTACGGCAACGAAAATAAATGACCTAGCATGGTGGATCGTAACACGCTTAATAGACACTTCGGGTATTTATAGTATAATTCCACTAATTTCATTTATATAAAGTTCAAAATCAAACTAAACCGTACATATTTTTAAGGGAGGCACACATTTTAAGGTATGGATGGGATATACATGTTAGGTGTCTGGGTCCTGTCAATATTTTATCTCTTAACTCAGGTGTCCTCTTTATAATTATTATATTGTATATATTTATGTTTTTTTCTGTATGTGGTCATGTTCCATGATTTTAACATTGAGTATTTAACAATTAGACTTCTTTAAAACCATTAAATGATTTGAGAGGTTATTCTCTTACCTTTTATTCCAACTCATACAGAAGCATTTGCTCACAGAAACAGATTCGATAAGGTCAGATAAAAGTCAGGTTAACATGTGTAAAAAACAAGTACAGTTTTGTGTTTCTCAGTTGTGACTGTTAAAATAATCAAACCCACCAATTACCTCCTACAGTTAAATAAGTGCAAATCGTTTGACATCCAGGGTAACCAAAAGTAAGAGGGGTAGCTGAAATTACCAGTAATTTTGCAGAGGGTGCAAGTAATAAGGCTATCCAGTAAACTTCATTTTCATAATTGTGTGTGTGTGTGTGTGTGTGTGTGTGTGTGTGTGTGTGTGTGTGTACGTATCACAAGGAAGCCTTATTTTCAAGTTAGTGGCTTTTAAAAAAATGTAAACACGAAATGTATCTGGGGCTTTGAATATGATTTGAAAGTAAAACATATCTACGACAAAGGAAAAATATGTGTTTGTAAACACACACACACGCGTGCACACCCCTGAAAATAGCCATTAGATTTTCTTGGCCCATAGAAAAGCAACCTTAATGCTCGTACTGGCACACTACCAGGAATTTAAGCCATCTGACTATTTCAAGACTTTATGCAACTGTGATGATAACACTGACAATAGAAATTGGGAAAAAGTTGCATTCAATTTAAAAATTTTGCAGAGGTGTTTTAATGAGAATGAATGTACTGTCCAATATACAGGCTTACAAATCAGTTATTTAGGAATGGGCTGGTATCAGCGTCTGCCAAACCTCTTCTCAGGTTCAGAGTGAACTAATGGTAAATGAGAATGAAAGTCCATTAAATCTATTGCTGGACCTTGTCTTCCTAATTTACAAATGCAACCCTATATTCTTTAAAAACTTCCAGTGACATTACAGAAGAGAGATATATCTCCAGGAAAAATAAATAAATAAGGTTCTTTTGCAAATTCTCTCATGACCACAGTAAGGAAGGCCAGAGAGAGAATGATAGCAGCCTACAACTATAATATAGAAAATTAGTTTTAGCAAAAAGCGGAACTAGGCACTGCTACCTTAGCCATTGAGAGTGAGTAGCACGCTGGTATATAACCTGGGTAAAAAGGAGTTTCGGTTCCTGATGTGTGTGATCTCTCCTCATGGTCCCTCAAAAGAAAGCTGACCTTTCCTAATTCCTGGTAGTAGAGAGAATGCCTCTGGGGTTACACACCCTGAAAAGATTGATGGCATTTTAAAAGAACTGAATATTTTAAGGCATGAGCACTTTATGTAATTGAGGCAATCTTTAATTTCAAAATAGTCACCTGCTTGCTAAAAATAGGGGCTCCCAACAAGAGAGCGTGGCATCAAATATAATTTCTATTGGTGTATTTTTAGGACACTGTATGATAACTTGACTAATGGTGAACTTTAAAGGTGTATTTTAATGATGGGAGAATTTCAAGAGTCTGAGAAGAATTCAAGCATTATGCTATTAGGTAGGCAAAATCCAAGTATAGCTCACCCCAGAAGAAGCTTTTGAAGGATTTCATTCAACATATCTTACCTTTTATTGAACAAAGTGTTACTGGTTTCATTATTTCTATATCTGGAATTGGGAACCCACATTAAAGAGAAAGCAGTGGAGAAAGAGAAGCTGTCAGTTTTCTATATTTAGGTCTAGTTACCTACTACAAGTTCAATAACATCTTTCCAAAAAGATATTTTAGGGACATTTGCAAAATCGCTTAAGGTAATTAATTCAAGTTCAAATGAGAAAATGAACCCATCAGGGACATTATTTGTCAGGGAAGAATTCCTTCAGAGTACATCCTGTCTGAGAGCAGATATTTCGGGATTGCACTTGATTGGATACTCTTAGAAATATAAAGTAACACATGTTTATGCATATATTTATATAAACTATCCTTCTCTCATTTGCCGAAGAAATTTCTTCTTTCCATCTACCTCCTGATTATACCGCTTGAACTTAGTATTAGTTACCTAATTGCATTAAATATTATATTTATCGATGAAATATACACTTGAAAAAAGTGTTTCTATTTAAAAACAAGGTGAATGTCTTGGAAAGACATGGTGAGTCTTTGAAAAACATGTCAAATCAGCTGTGAGAAGAGTAAAGTATAAAACATTGGGAAAAATTATAAAACCATTGAAGTATTCTCTCCAACTTGCCACATAATTCTCTAGGTTTTCTTTAAAGAAGCAGAAACTGAAAATGGTAGTCTTTTTGCATTATGGCTGAGATGTATGCAACAAGGCATGAGACTTGATGCCATTTCCAGAAGAGCCCTTAGCCTACATCAAATGTTTGGCAAATTAATAGGCATTTATATGTTTTATTTTTTCAGTGTTTGACATACGTACATATCAATTTTTAAAAAACCAGTGCTGTTTCAACCAGCTTTCAATTAACCAAATAACTACTGGTCACAGTTGGAATAAAGGACAGGTAAAGAAGGAAAACTTTGCATCTCTTTTCCTCACCCATTCACCACTGAGCTTTTTTCAGTTCATTTGTTTAATGAAGTAGAATTTGTTGGAATATAATTTTAGCAGGAAAATGGGTTCAGAAAGACCATGTGACAGAGTAGATGTATAGTGAAGCCAGTTTAGAAGAGGGATAAAGTATACAACAGGGCAAAATCATTCCTCTCGGTGTCTGGTAATCAAACTTAGCACCTAGTAAAAAAACAAATACGCATAAAATTATGCTAAGAAATATATTTAAATTTCTCTCACCAAGGACCTGAAGAGAAAAAGAAATAGACAATTCTGTCTTCGATTTGCTGCATAAGCTTTGTCACATCTCTTTCTTTTCCTAGACATAATTTTTGAGATCTTTTCTCACATTCAAGAGATACACAAGTAGCACACACAAATATAATAGCATACATAATAGCACTGAATTATACATGAATGGGCAAACTAATATTTCATTTGTCAAGATAAAGTAGTTTTGGGAGGTGAAGAGACCAGGCAGAAAGCAAAATGTCTTTTGATCAATCCAGGAAGGCTCCATAATGAAGATGGAACTTACTGTACAATTTTTTTTTTTGTAGTGCGCGGGCCTCTCACTGCTGCGGCCTCTTCCGCTGCGGAGCACAGGCTCCGGACGCGCCAAGCTCAGCGGCCATGGCTCACGGGCCCGGCCGTTCCGCGGCACGTGGGATCTTCTCGGACAGGGGCACGAACCCGCGTCCCCTGCATCGGCAGGCGGACTCTCAACCACTGCGCCACCAGGGAAGCCCTTATTGTACAATTTAAAGTGGGAATAACCAGTCTGGGTAAGAGAAGAGAGGTACAGTACAGTTGCATATTCAGTTAGGAAACAACATTTTTATTTGTTTTAAATGAAGACAAACCACTCTCAGCAAAGTCAGGAAAAAGTGCCTAAAGATTCATAGAAAATTTGGATCATTAAACAAGCAAAGAATATGTTTTCATGGAATGCTCCTTTAAAAACTTTTTTTTTTCCTCACAGTGGAAATCTATAAGGAAAAACTGATATAAGAAGATTCTAAAAGTAGAGGAAAAAAAAGATTTCTACTTGTAATTCCAGATACCTCTAAAATGTGACCAATTACAATCATGAAACAGAATGTAAAATAGTCACTTTAGGTACAACCTTTTCTTTACTTAGAAATGAAATGAGTTTAAGCAGAGTGCCTAGTGTGGATATTCCATGAATTACAGCGTTTGGCTTCTTCAACATCTTTAATATTTGTGAGTATCTAATGCAGTGGGCCCTTGTAAGTAGGCTGATTCTGGGATAAAAATAATCATATTTCTGCTTTTGTAGTTTACCACTGACTTCTTTTTTTTTTTTTTTTTACATCTTTATTGGAGTATAATTGCTTTACAATGGTGTGTTAGTTTCTGCTTTATAACAAAGTGAATCAGTTATACATATACATATGTTCCCATATCTCCTCCCTCTTGCGTCTCCCTCCCTCCCACCCTCCCTATCCCACCCCTCTAGGTGCTCACAAAGCACCCAGCTGATCTCCCTGTGCTGTGCGGCTGCTTTCCACTAGCTATCTACGTTACGTTTGGTAGTGTATATATGTCCATGCCTCTCTCTCGCTTTGTCACAGCTCACACTTCCCCCTCCCCATATCCTCAAGTCCATTCTCTAGTAGGTCTGTGTCTTTATTCCTGTCGTACCCCTAGGTTCTTCATGACATTTTCTTTTCTAAATTCCATATATATGTGTTAGCATACGGTATTTGTCCTTCTCTTTCTGACTTCACTCTGTATGACAGACTCTAGGTCCATCCACCTCATTACAGATAGCTCAATTTTGTTTCTTTTTATGGCTGAGTAATATTCCATTGTATATATGTGCCACATCTTCTTTATCCATTCATCTGAAGATGGATACTTAGGTTGTTTCCATCTCCGGGCTATTGTAAATACAGCTGCAATGAACATTTTGGTACATGACTCTTTGAATTACGGTTTCCTCAGGGTATATGCCCAGTAGTGGGATTGCTGTGTCATATGGTAGTTCTATTTGTAGATGTTTAAGGAACCTCCATATTGTTCTCCATAGTGGCTGTACCAATTCACATTCCCACCAGCAGTGCAAGAGTGTTCCCTTTTCTCCACACCCTCTCCAGCATTTATTGTTTCTAGATTTTTTGATGATGGCCCCTCTGACTGGTGTGAGATGATATCTCATTGTAGTTTTGATTTGCATTTGTCTAATGATTAATGATGTTGAGCATTCTTTCATGTGTTTGTTGGCAGTCTGTATATCTTCTTTGGAGAAATGTCTGTTTAGGTCTTCTGCCCATTTTTGGATTGGGTTGTTTGTTTATTTGTTATTGGGCTGCATGAGCTGCTTATAAATTTTGGAGAGTAATCCTTTGTCAGTGGCTTCATTTGCAAATATTTTCTCCCATTCTGAGGGTTGTCTTTTCGTCTTGTTTGTGGTTTCCTTTGCTGTGCAAAAGCTTTGAAGTTTCATTAGGTCCCATTTGTTTATTTTTGTTTTTATTTCCATTTCTCTAGGAGGTGGGCCAAAAAGGATCTTGCTGTGATTTATGTCATAGAGTATTCTGCCTATGTGTTCCTCTAAGAGTTTGATAGTGTCTGGCCTTACATTTGGGTCTTTAATCCATTTTGAGCTTATTTTTGTGTATGGTGTTAGGGAGTCATCTAATCTCATACTTTTACATGTCCAGTTTTCCCAGCACCACTTATTGAAGAGGCTGTCCTTTCTCCTTGTACATTCCTGCCTCCTTTATCAAACATAAGGTGACCATATGTGCGTGGGTTTATCTCTGGGCTTTCTGTCCTGTTCCATTGATCTATCTTTCTGTTTTTGTGCCAGTACCATGCTGTCTTGATTACTGTAGCTTTGTAGTATAGTCTGAAGTCCGGGAGCCTGATTCCTCCAGCTCCGTTTTTCGTTCTCAAGATTGCTTTGGCTATTCGGGGTCTTCTGTGTTTCCATACAAATTGTGAAAGTTTTTGTTCTAGTTCTGTGAAAAATGCCAGTGGTAGTTTGATAGGGATTGCATTGAAATCTATAGATTGCTTTGGGTAGTAGAGTCATTTTCACAATGTTGATTCTTCCAACCCAAGAACATGGTATATCTCTCCATCTATTTGTATCATTTTTTACCTCTGAATTCTTATTTTCCAATAAACTTGTCTATATTGCTGTGTTTAACAGAAACATACTGCTGTGACCACACAGGTATGCATCCACCAATTATTCAAACCCACTCAGTTATGTAATTCCCCAAACACAGCATGATTTCATCTAGAACAAGAAAATCAGAAGTAGAATTAAGGGCCCCCAAAGACAGTCCTACTTGTATATTTTAGTATCAATCTTAATGTCACTGGTGTGCACATGTCTGCATAAAAAATGATCAGCAAGACACAGATGATAGTTGATAAATTTCAAACAATATTGGATGCAAAAATGTGGTATAATAAAGGAATTTGGACAGTCCCTTTAAATCTATTATTATTGGATTTGGTTGAATGTTGACATTTATCACTAGTTTCAGAATATTGGTGTGATTTTTGTCCCTATCATCTGTTACCTAACACATGCTCATACCTATACAAAAAACAGCCAACTTATTTAAATCATACATCATCTTTTCATTGCATTATCTAAGAGAATAAAGTTGTTTAAGTGGCAAAATTGTCTCAGTTCTATGCGCCTCTACCATATCAGAGAAGATGTGCGAAGCTACATGATATTGTGGAAAGATTCCCAGGATTATAGCCAATCAAATTGGGTCTGAATGTCAAAGCCGTATCTCTTCAATGTGGAAAATTACATCTCTTTTCTGACAGTGACTTCCCTTTATAAAGATATGTTTATGATTAAAATGTATTACTACTTGAGAAAGGGTAAGCTGTTGTGGCAGGATAATTGACTGAAATATTTATTTTCATCCTGTTACTACGTAAGATTGGGGGGAAAATGGGCGTTGCCTTGCCTTGCCTATCCCTAACACTTTTGTGTTAAGAATCTGGACTTTTATGTCTTTGGAGGACCTTGATTTTCTTTTCTGTTGCTGAGCCAAAACCAAATTGTGCTAAATGCAGCGTGGTATCCTCGATTGGGTCCTGGAACAGAGAAAGGAAGTTAATGGAAAATTTGGTGAAATCTGAGTGAAGTATGGAGTTTACTTAATAAAATTAAATGTTGGCTTCTTAATTTTGACAGGTGTACTAAGGTAAATATATTAACATTAGGGGAATCTGGATTAGAGATGTACAGAAACTATTATTTTCAAAACTTTACTGTTAATCTATAATTATTTCCAAACTATAAATATTTAATATTTTTAATATTAAACATGCAAATTACCAGAAGAAAAAGCCCTCCCAAGGCTTTTGTTAGGGGAATATAAGGGATGAATGGAACCATGCACAGGAGTGAGGGTCAGAACAGTTTCTGCCTTTGAGGAAAAAGAGATTGGGTTCTATAAGTGCTGGAAACCTGCAGCCCACTACCATGCAGCATCCTGGTAATTGACAGCACCTCTGATTCGTAGGTGTGCTGGGGAATTGAATACCAGTAACTAGTAGTGTGGCCTTGGGATTCGTGGCGAAAGAACCCTGTACTCACTCTTAGCCTGGAGGGATTGAAGTTCCCAGAAGACTTTGACAGTATGAACTTCAGCAGTTTATGTGACATGTTAAAGATTAGAGACTCTTTCCCTCTTTCCCAGAGTTTTGTGCATCAGGTATTCCTCCCTATTCTTGAATGCCCTGGAGAGGCCCCCCAAAACAAGATTGCTTTTATCACCATTCTGGCAAAGAAAAGTCATCTGAGATTTTCTTGCCTCTCCACCAAGTGTGGTGGAATATATGCAAACCTATTACAGTAAAAGTCATGAAATATAAATAAGAATCATTATTTGAGCAGGGCGAGGACTTCTGCTTTGAAGAACCCTCCATCTGTCACACAGCCAACCGCAGGATGAAAGCACTTCTCGTGGCAATGCAAAGGCTGATCAAAGGTAAGTATTGGCACTTGCAGACTGAACAATGAAAGTTATGTTACACAGTACAGGATAGGAAGTAAGACATGTCTAAGCATAGAAAATTGAGTGGGATTAAAATTATTTCATTGGATACATTATTTTCCAACAGAATTTGGTATGTAGGAATATAATGAGTCTTAGTGAACTAATTATTTTGTCAATTGGTAAAATTTCAATTTTTATATATGATATGGCAGTGAACGTGGGTGCAAAAGACTTCAACCTGATTTTGTTACAATCATTTAAAAGAAGAAAATCAGCCTGTTTTAACGATTTTAATGTAGGTAAATCAATATCTAAGTGACAAACTTATTCCAAAATAGACCTAACATACAACAGCTGGATGTTAAATGAATCTTTCTAAATAAAATAATAAATTGGCTGCCACCAGGAACATAAACTTTTATTGTATGAAACGTTTTTATTTCGTAGTGTAAGATTGGCAACTTTGATGATTCATTGTTCATGGAACAGCTTGAGATCACTGCTAAAATGTCGATTATTTTGTTTTAATAGTCTGAGCTTTCTAAACCACTACAGATGTTTTATTCTGAGTGTAATGGGAGGGCGAAAAAGAACCTAAATGAATTTTTAAAGAACTGAAGCTCCATTTGCATCATCTTCCAGAAATTGAGAATAATTTGTGAAAAAGTAGTTCATCTCAGTTGCATGTGGTTGATTAATTTAAATATTTTTAATCTCATCAGTTTCATAGAGCTGCTCTACTTGGAGAGATAGTAAGAGAAGTGAACTGTTATTAAGTGGCTACTGGATGAAGAAATGTATTTAAATCAGTTTCTGGGGATATTATATATGTCAGGTTGATGGCAAATAAATTATAGTACAGCTCTGTGGAGGTAGTCACAATGGACTCTAATTTGAAAGAGGTAAGGAGTGTAATTACAGACACAGAGTGCAAGATATGGAAATAAAGATTGAGTTTTGAGGAAATTTCCCCAATATAGCTCCCTACTCTTTATGAGTTTGCAGATGTAGATACTCTTCATTTTTCATTTCTTGAATGATTTGCAGATTTGCATTTTTCAGTTAACAGGCACTTATGTGGATTTAAATATTACACTCATTTAGTCTTCATAACAATGCTGTGACAGGTAATTTTCTATTGTGGTGTAACAAATTACTATAAACTTAGTGGCTTAAAATAAATCAGATTTAGTATCACACAGTTTCCATAGGTCAGGAGTGTAGACACAGCGTAGAGGTTTCTCTGCTCATGGTCTTGAGCCTTTAGGGCTGAGATCCCCTTTTTCTTGGTGGCTGTTTACTGGGGACGGCTGCCAGTTCCCAGAGCCTTTTCTCAGGTTCTTACCACGTGGCCTGTCTATAGGCAATCCCCGTCAAGGTTGTTTGCTTCTCCAAAGTCAGCGGGAAAATCACTCTCAATTCAAATTTCTATCTTCAGTCTGCTCAGGCAGAGTCTTATATAGCTTAATTACTGGAGTGACTATCCCATTGTATTTACATGTCCCACTCACTGAGGCATGAAAACGTCTGGTAAAACGCTTGAAGTCATAGCTAGCAAGTAGCAAGGCCAGAATTTGAACGTGGGAGTTGTACTGTCAGTGTCTGTGGTAAACTCTACACTATCCTACTTGTTTTCTAACTTTCCTACTAGAAAGCTCTTTGGATACACTCTTCCAAGGCACTATTTCTAATTAGATAACAAAATAATGAAATGAAGCTACACTGTAGAAAGTATTATTATGATAGTGTCATTATTTTTATAATTTAGAATATAGAAATAACAACCATCCAACCTCCAGCAATAACTATATCTACCTTTCCGTATGCAAGGCATAGGATATGCACGCTATCTGCCAGTTCACTTAGGCATCAGAGAAGACATAATGTTCATTAACTCCATCCCTCTATTACGGGAGGTAAAACAATAAATACATGTTCTAAAGCACTTAGACTAGGTAGCCAAAATTCATTTGAGTGTAGCAAAAACATGCTAGAGACTAGTAGGCAAGCGCCTCCATTCTGCAAGGGATGGAAAAACGCCAGCTTCTGATGCATGAGGAAATAATTTATATGGTATAAAGCACTATCTTTTTAAAAAAGTGCAACAATATATGCTTTAAAAAATTTATTTAATAAACAATTGCTCGGGACTTCCCTGGTGGTCCAGTGGCTAAGACTCCGCCTTCCAATGCAGGGAGTGCGGGTTCAGTCCCTGGTTGGGGAGCTAAGATTCCACATGCCTGGCCGCCAAATAAACCAAAACATGTAACAGAAGGAACATTGTAACAAATTCAATAAAGACTTAAAAAAAAAACCCACAATTGCTCAACATCTATTATAAATCATATATTCTTATATTCACTGTGTATTTATAAATCAGTAACAAAATATCCTCTCCTTAAGGAGTTCACTGTCTAGCAGAAAATACTGAGACTAGGATAAATGATTATCATGCATTCTGGCATTTGTTTTGATAAAGGTATACATAGCAGTAACACCATACTGGAAATAGGAATTTTTCAGCTGTAGCTTAATGAGACAGAGGACTTCGTAGATGGATACTGAAGCTGAATATCTAAAGGTGAAGAGTTCCAGCATGACGGAACTGGGGGGCATTTCAGGCAGAAGAAACACATGTAATTTGACAAAAGCATGTGAGAAGGTGGAGGGTTACATGATTTGCAAAAAGACTGGATTTGTAAAAGGAGTATAGGGGATACGTTGGGAATGGCAATTTAGACTAAGATGGTCAGAGTGAACCAGACCATTAATGGCTCTGTAGACCACACTCTTACATTGGTACTTGAAGATGATTTTAATTTCTTAGAAACAGACGGTTTAGTGATGTGTTTTTCATTTGAGTTAGCACATATGCTAATTTTTGCTGCTTCTGGATGGCTATTTGAGTGAAAATAATTTAAAAACTTATTTCTCAGCTGAGTTAAGTATATGACCGCTACTTTAGAATCCACACAATTATCATCATAGACTTCATGATAGCAGAGATCTTTTATTTCCTGATGTATCTCAAGTTCGTAGAATAATAAGAAAATCATAGTAATGTCTCAGTAATTGTTGAATGATTGTGGGTATTCTCAATAACATGTAAAAAGTAGTTAAACCTGGGTGATTTTTGTCTTCTTCTTTATATACTACAGTATTTTCTAAATCTTCTAAAATCACATGTGTAGCTTTCTGTGAGAAAAAAGATTGTAAAACAATATAAATATTTTAATGCACCAATATGATCATATTCTACTTTTTATAGTTCTCCAGTTTTCTATAATGGAGATATATTACTTTTACAGTGAAAAATATTTAAATGTGATAATTGTAATTTTCTTACAGAGAATCTAAATGGTGCTTACAGAATACTTTTTTTTTCTTATGATTAAAATATCAAGTTTCCCTTGAGGGATATTGCATAGAGTAGTATAAAGAGTATCCATGGGGAGTCATATGAATTAGTTGCTTGTAGCTTTGACATTACCCATCATGTGACTTTGGACAAGTGCCTTCACTTTTTGCGTAAACATAAATGACTAGAAGAGTTAGCAATCCTGGCTGTACGTTGGGATCCCTTAAAGAGTCTTAAAAAGTAATGATACTCCAGCCCTACTCCAAAGATTCTGATGTAATTGGGCCTGAATTGGTCTTGGGCATCAGTACAGAGAGAGAGAGAGAGAGAGAGACTTTCCAGACAATTCTGTGTACAGGCAGACTTGAGAAGCATGTGGCTAGAATTTATCTTAGTGTTCCTTAAGATCCAGTATGCTATAATCTACTTGACTAGACCAATTAAACCACAAAAAGAGGCATAGTGTTTCATCTGTTTTCTATATTTTTGGCTTATAAGTTTCTACATCGTGTGGAATTTTACTAAATACTCCCTAAATTAATCATGCTGCAGATCTCGGTATGTTATATTGGTATCTTAGGTGGTTATTAAAGGGGCAGGATTTTGTTACTCATATTCCTGAGATTCTCTTCAGTTGTTCAGATACACCTGAAGTTTTCTGGCTTTCCAACAGGCGTATCCTTTAATGGCTTAAAGTGCTCTCTGCTATAACACAGGGTTTCCGTACATTGAGACTCTGCAGGCTAACCATAGGGTTGATTGAGATTGAGTTGGGGCTCATGTTTTCGAATTAACTTGAACAATTGTGGATGACAGGGGAGAGGAGGGGGAGGCTGTTCTAGAAGAAAATAAAACAATTCATTTATTAGGAAGACTTAGTCTCATCCAAATGGAGCCCTCTGAAAGCTTTAAGATGATAACTCCTCATAAGGTTGAAAATAGTCGCTGATTTTCTAACAGGTGAGGTACAGTCTGGTTAGAGAGGTGCTCTAAGCAGGATTGAATTATGAGCCTCATGCCTATCCAAACAACCTCATTTCATTTTCTGTAGGAAGATAAGCTGGGGTGGAGGAGTAAGGTGGATAAAGCATTCGACTGTTCAAGTGCAGAGGTGAAGCAGAATCGGAAACGATAAACCCCTCACTTTCCATAAGCTCCCAGAATATAGGTCTGTTAAACTCATATGACTGTATTTTCAGTTCAGTTTGATAAGCCTTTAGGGACTATGCAGTAAGCTGAGCACCAGGATGACAAGGACATTTTAAAAGAGTTTACAATCTAGGGAAGAAGAAATATATACACGCAGTGTGATAACAACAAATATGTGCCAAATAATATTGTTAAATGGGGGAAGTGGTAGAGGTTCCATCTTCCATAGGATGGAAGATACCATCCTATGTCAAGAAACACCTGAATCAATTAACAACAGGGCTCCTTTTATCTGTCTTTCAAAGGGTCACCAGGATAGTAGTGGAATGAAATCAAGGATCTTGTCTTTCTTCTTATCTTGTCTATTCCCACGGTCTAGAACAGTGCCAGGTAAAGAATTGGTACTCAGTAAATACCTAGTTAATGAATAGGTGAATGAATTATTTTACATTAGCTTTTACCGTGGTTTTCAGTAGCTGATCTCCTCTACCCAACGGTATTTATGAGGTGCGAATTCATTGTTATCTGTCATAATACTTACTTTTTATTGTTGTATTATCTGCATACAATAAATGTACTCATTTTACCTGTATACTTTTAATGACTTTTCACAAATATATACAGTTGTGTAGCCACTACCAGAGTCATGATACACAACATTTCCTTCAATCTACTAAGAACTCCTTTTCACTTTACAGTTAATCACCCCTCCCTGCCTCAGCCCCTGGCAAACACTGACCTGCTTTCTGTATTCTGTTTTGCCTTTTCTCAAATTTCATATAAGTGGACTTGTATATTAAGAAATATTTTTGAGTTTTTTACTTAGCATAAAACTTTTGAGACTCATGCATGTTGTAAATATAACAAAGTCATTCTGTAGATGAACCACATTTTGTTTATCCAGTCACTAGTTGATAGGCTGTACTTTGCTTCCAGTTGGTTTCCACTACGAAAAGAACTACTATGACTATTCAAGTCCAAGTCCTTGCGTGGCTCTATCTGTGTGAATCATTTATCTTGAGTAAATAGCTCAGAATGGGATTGGTAGATCAGGTGGTAGTATCTGCTTAACACTTTACAGAGAACACAAACTGATTTCCAAAGTGGCTCTATCATTTTGCATTTCCACAACATCACCCACACTTAGGGTTATCAGTTTTTATTATTATTAATTTTTTAATTTTAGCAGTTCTAATTGGTGTACAGTGGTAGGTGACACATTATTGTTCTAAGCTGCATTTACCTGATGCCTAATAATGTGTTCATAAAATGTGCTTATTTAACCTTCTGAATATCTTCTTTGGTGAAATTTATGTTGAAATATGTTACCGTTTATCCATTTGAATGTTGGTGCTTCTTGCTGTTGAGCTGTAAGAGTCCTTTATTCTTCTGGATACAGATTCTTCATCATGTATGTACTTTTTATGGAGGTAAAATTCATATAACATAAAATTCACTATTTAACCATTTTAAAGTTTACATTTTTTAAAACAATCAGATGGGGTTTTAAAAAATTTTTTTGGTTATTGAGTTGTATGAGTGCTTTCTATATTTTGGATATTAACCCCTTATTGGGTATATTGTTTGCAAATATCTTCTGCCACTCAGTAGGTTGCCCTTTTGTTTTGTTGATGGTTTCCTTTGCTGTGCAGGAACTTTTTCGTTTGACGTAGTCCCATTTATTTTTGCTTTTGTTGCCCGTGCCTTTGGAGTTGTTGAATCACTGTTATACACATGAAACTGGTACAGTATGGTATGTATGTCAAATATATGCCAGTAATCAAACACACAAATGTGTGCAATTCAGTGGCTTTTGATCTATTCAAAATATTGTGCTACCATCACCACTGTCTAAATCTGGAACATTCTCACTGCCCCAAAGGTAGCACTGTACTCATTAAGCAGTCACTTCCCATTCTTTCTCTTACTAACACCTGGAAACCACCAATCTCATTTTTATTTCTATAAATTTACCTATTCTGAAAATTTCATATAAATAGAGTCATACAATACATAGCCTTTTATGTCTGGATTCTTTCACTTAGCATAATGTCTTTAACATTCTTTCATTTGTAGCCTGTATCAGTACTTCATTCCTTTTTGTGCCTGAATAATATTCCATCATATGGATGATAATGCATTTTATTTATATGTTCATTAGTTGATGGATAGTTGGGTTATTTCTACATTTGGTTATTACAATTATAAACAATCAGATGGATTGTTTGCAAATATTTTCTCTCATTCCATGGGTCACCTTTTCATTTTGTTGATGGTTTCCCTTGCTGTACAGAAGCTTTTGAGTTTGGTGAAGTATATATGTCTTTCTAGTTTGTATGTTTTTAGTATGTCTGTCTTTTTTAATGTCTTTCTACGATGTTTTATCATTTTCAGAGTACAGATCTTGCACCTACTTGGTGAAAGTTATAAGCATTTCTTCTTGTTTTAATTTCAGCTTTATTTAGATATAATTGACATAAATATAAGCATATTTTCTTAAAACTATTGGAATTGTTTTCTAATTACATCTTCAGATAGTTCATTGCTATTTCACATAAACAGAACTGATTGTTTTTTCGTGTTGGTCTTGCATCTTGTAACTTTGCTGAATTAGTTTTTTTAGTTATAATAGTTTTTTGTTCTATAGAACGGTCTATATATAAGATCATGTCATCCAGTGATACACTTTTACCACTTTATTTCCAGCTTAGAAATTTTATTTGTTATTATCTAAGTGCTCTGGCTGAAACTTTTAGTGCAATGGTGAATAGAAGTGGCCACAGTGGGCATCCTTGTCTTATTCCAGATCACCATTAAATGCGATTTCAGCTATTGATTTTTCATAGATTCCTTTTATCAGGAGTAAGTTTCCATATATTTCTAGTTTGTTGAGTAGTTTTATCGTTAGATGGTGTTGGATTTTTCAGATGCTTTTCATGCATCAATTTACATGATGAAGTGTCACTTTTTTTTCATTCATTCTATTATTGTAGGGTATTACCTTGCTTAATTTTTTGTGTTGTATTACCTTTGTGTTCCTGGATTAAATCACTTGGTCATGGTGTGTAATCCTTAAGTATGTCGCTGGATCCAGTTTGCTAGTATTTTGTTGGTAATTTTTACGTTTATGTTCATTAGGGGTATCGCTTATGGTTTTCTTTTCTCATCATGTGTTTCTCTGGTTTTGGTAATATAATAATACTGCCCTCATAGAATGAGTTAACAAGTATTCCTTCCTCTTCTAATTTTTGGAAGAATTTTGTAAGGTTTGCTCTTAATTCTTCTTTAAAAATTTGGTAGACTTCACCAGTAAAACCATCTGGTGTGGCACTTTCCTTTGTTGGGAGGTTTTTTATTACTGATTCAGTCTGTTTACTCGTTATATGTCTGCATATTTCTATTTCTTCTTTAGTCAATTTGATAGTTTTTATGTTTCTAGTAATTTGTGCGTTTCATCTGGGTTATCTAATTTGTTCCTAGTAGTGTCTTATAACTCTTTCCATTTCTGTAAGGTTGATAGTAATGTCTCCATTTATGATTTCTGATTTTACTAATTTTCGTCTTATCTCTTTTTTTTCATGGTCAGTTTACCTAAAGATTTGTCAATTTTGGTGATCTTTTCAAAGAGCCAGCTTTGCTACCTTGATTTACCCTCTTGTTTATTTATTCTCTATTTGATTTATATCTACCCTTTTTAAAAAATTATTTCTCCTAGTGATTAGGGTTTAGTTTCAGCTTCTTGTAGGTTACTGATTTGACATCTTTCTTCTTTTCTATTAGAGGTGTTTATATCTATAAATTTAAGTGGGGTATTGAAATAGCCAACTATTATTGTTCAAATACCTATTCCTCCCTGGAATTCTGTCAGTTTTTGCTTCAAATATGTTGGAGCTTTGCTGTTAGGCACCTATATGTTTAAAATTGTTATACCTTCTTGATAGATTGACTGAGCCTTTTACTATTTTTTAATGACCTTCCTTTTTATTGTAATTATTATTGTCAGATAATAGTATTGCCACTCAAGCTTTTTTTGGTGGTTTCATGGAATATATTTTTTCATCCTTTCCCATTTAACCTATTTGTGCCTTTGGACATGAAGTGATTTTCTTGTAGTTGGATCAAGTTTGTTTGTTAGCTTTCTATACATTCTTTGAATCTCTAACTTTTAATTGTGTAGTTTAATCCATTTATATTTAATGTATTTACTGACAAGCAGGGACTTACTTCTGCAATTATGCTATTTATCTTCTATGAGTCTTATATTTTTTCACTCAGTTTCTTCCCTAATCCCTTCTTTTGTGTTAAATGGATATTTTCTTCTTGTTTATGTTATATCTCAGATAGAAATGAAGAACATGTGGTTTGAAACTGTAAAAAAATCCATCTTGTAAAGTGATAGAGAATATGGCTGAATTATATTCTACTCTTTTCTGGAAAGTAGAACTTGTAAGTGATCAACTTGGTTATTTAGCTGAGTAAATTTCAGTGCAAAAAAAAGAAGGAGCTAACAACTAATTCTTCTTTTCTTTTATTGCCAAACACATCTCTTTCATTAGAGGTGACTGATGCCTGCAATTCCTGATTCTTCCTGGGGTGCTACAGCACAGACTGGTTTTGTTTGTTGACCTTTTTTTCTTGT
Source organism: Lipotes vexillifer (assembly GCF_000442215.2). Classification (NCBI taxonomy): domain Eukaryota; kingdom Metazoa; phylum Chordata; class Mammalia; order Artiodactyla; family Lipotidae; genus Lipotes; species Lipotes vexillifer. The sequence continues at coordinate 1,343,667 of NW_006780523.1, forward strand.
AGATACTTAAATTTCTTTGGATTGCTAAGTCATTTTCCACTTGTCCATCTGCTTTCCACATTCTAAAATTGTGTTGCATTTCTTGTAATCTGTTTCTTCTCTTTCCTTTGACCTCACAGATTTACAGCTTTAAATATTTTACTGTCATTTTAGTGGGATTTTGGTTGAGAATAGAGGTTAATATGTGGATTAAATTAAACATGTTGAATGAAATAAATGCCTATGATTGACTCTGAGGCATCTTGGAAGCTTCTCATTCTGACATGATAAAAGTTCTTCCCTTGTTGAATAGCCCTTATATTGAACATTTGGCCTATACCGTTTTAAAAATTTTTATTTATTTTATTTTTGGCTGTGTTGGGTCTTCATTGCTGTGTGTGGGCTTTCTCTAGTTGTGGCGATTGGGGGCTACTCTTGTACGCGGGCCTCTCACTGTTGTGGCCTCTCCCATTACGGAGCACAAGCTCTGGACGTGCAGGCTCAGCGGCCATGGCTCACGGGCCCAGCTGCTCCGCGGCATGTGGGATCTTCCCAGACTGGGGCACGAACCCGTGTCCCCTGCATTGGCACCAGGGAAGCCCCCTGGGGGCTATTCTTCATTGTGGTATGCGGGCTTCTCATTGCATACTTCTCATTGCAGTGGCTTCTCTTGTTGCTGAGTATGGGCTCTAGGTGCGTGGGCTTCAGTAGTTGCAGCATGCAGGCTCAGTAATTGTGGCGCATGGGCTTAGTTGCTCAGCAGCATGTGGGATCTTCCCGGACCAGGGACACCAGGGTGTCCCCTGCATTGGCAGGCGGATTCTTAACCACTGTGCCACCAGGGAAGCCCTGGCCTATACCTTTAAGGTAAAGCAAACTCATTTGCTTATTTCTAGTGCATGAGTGAATTTGATCATTTGTATGCTTTCAAATAAAGTGAACGTGTTTTACTCTGCTATGCATAGATTCTTTCTCATCTTCACAATAACCATGTGAATTAAGAATTATTTTTCCTCTTTGAGCAACTTGTGAATCAGAGTACTTGTAAATTTTAGAAGAACACGCGACTTAGAAGATGGCAGATCTGGAATTCAGACATACCTCTTTTTCTGAAATGTACTTGTATCAACATTCCTCATTCTTGTTACTGTATCTGTTCCTGTACATTTGTGAGTTTATTATAATTTCTAAGAATCAAGTGTCTTTCATGTGTTTAGTCTTTGCTACTGTGGCTAAGTCCAATGGAGAATGGTGATGAATCCTAGAGTGTGCTTGCCTTTTCAATCTCTATGACCTTTAGGATTGAAAAAAGAAATTACTGGTTTAAGAATGATTCCTGCCTGATTTCTTTCCTCTAAATCCTATTGCACTTTACTACCTGGAAGGTCTGCAAAGAAGCTATGTAGGGGAGTGAAGTAGGAGGTGAGTGAGATTATGTAATTTGGTTCAGAGATGACATAATTTCTCATTGTTCCCACTGTTTGAGGAGAAGGAACAAAGGAGAAGACATGTGGGAGTACAGAAAATGCAAGGTGGAGATATTAATGCTACAGTATAATCTTCCATGGGTGTTTAGCCTGGGGACTAGAAGACTAAGGGGAGACATGCTAGTTGTCTTGAAATATTTGAAGAGTTGTCATATGGAAGAGGGAGTAGACGTTTCCCTGTAGGCCCAGAGGCATAACTAGCATTAAGAGATGAAAGTTACAGCAAAGAGAATTTTTTACTCGATATAAGGAAGAACTTTCTAATGTTGCACAGCACTGAAGCAGGCTGCTACATGAAGTCACGGGAAGTGTTCCTTCCAGTGCTGAGTACCTATGAATCAAGGGTACTGTGGAGGAGACCGTAGCAGGGATGGAAGGAAGAAGCAGAATCTAATCTAATCTAGCCTCTTTCTCATAGTATGTGCATTTCTTTCTGTCTTTGTCTCTCTCTGCTCTTTTTTTCTTTCTTTCCTTCTTCCCTCCCTCCCTCCCTCCCTTACTTCCTATCCATCATCTGTCTGTCTGTCATCTCACTTTCAAAGAGACAAGTTTGAGAGAAAGGAAGGTTAAGAGTGAAAAAAATATTCAGTGTGTGTGTGTGAGTATATGGGTGTGTGTGTGTGGAGTGTATTTTAGGGTATTGGGTGTAGGTTCTGTTTATATCCCCCCTTTATATTTATGAACAAAGTAGTGACAAGGATAATTCTGTGATATCATACGAAACTTGAGAAGCAGATTCCCATAGCAGAATCAACTTTTGAATCAGATATATCTAGGTTCAAACTCTGACTTTGTTGGCTTTAGCTTTAAGATCTTGGGAAAGGCACTGAACCTTCATGAGCCTCTATTTCTTTACTCTGAACTTAAATAAAGTATCGTAATTATGTGGATTTTGTGAAATTAAATGAGACAAGGCACATAAGGCACACTGCAAACTGTATAGTATGTAGTCAGTAATAGCAAATACTTATTTCATACATTTCCTTACCTTGCTTTTCATTGTTTGTACAAACCTATCACATCAGGCTTATAGAATGTTAATGTTATAATTTGTATTTCCAAGTATCTGAGGTCAACAGAATGCAACTGCCTTTCTGACTTGAGAGAGTTTAACGAACCTGAATTTTTCCTGAGAGCCAACTTTGCCCATCCTGTCCCTCTGTCCACGAAAGAAAAGTATGAGATATGTAGCTCCCACTTTACAAAATTTAAGTATAGGCAGGCCTGTACAGATAGTTCCCTTCAAAATAATACCACTTATTAACTCATTTGTTTATTTTAAAATTTTGACTTGTAAAATAGTTGTACTATATGTTACTAATTTACTGTGGTTTCCAAGTCGCCTTATTAAAGAAAACAATTTTGGTACTATAATTTCCAGAGAATAGTTTAGATCTTAGGTATCTGAAAAACAGTCTATAGTTTTCTTTTTCACAGCCTACTTAATTCTAGATACTGTTCTTTGCATCTGTGTGGGAAAGTTGTAGATCCTTATTGTACTTCAGAGTTAAAAATAGAACTACAAGATACAATCAAATTTTATACTTCTGATTAAGCTATAATGAAATGCTTAAGAAGTTCCTTTAGTGCAGGCAATAACTATGTATTCAAATGTACTAGACAAACTTGATGTGTGTGTGATGTGTGTATGATTCCACTATTAATCATGGCAAATATATGAAGTGTGCACATACTACACCATTCATGGCTGATTAATTGATGAAAGACATATGTGAGTATATTTATATATGTATATGTGCTTGTCTAAATGATAATGATTTCAAGTATATGAGTACTTCCAGAACACTTCTGGCTAACTGTTAAGGAATGCTTAAATTTTGCTGCTGTATTAATTATTTTTGATTGATTTGCCTGGTTGGTCATATGAATTGTGAATTAGATTCTCAGGTGAATATAACCAAAAATATCAACTAATAAATATTTTCAATTTTGTTGTTTTCTTCACAGTTCCCATCAATATTCCTTTGTTCTTATTAATTTAAAATTGTTTCGATTAAAATGTTATAAAACATTGAAAAAAATGAAGAAAATGAAAATAATTGAATATTTTAAAATCTAAACAAATCCAGCGATAAATTTTAATATGCTTTATTCCATTTGTGTGTGTGTGTGTGTGTGTGTGTGTGTGTGTGTGTGTGAGTGTAGCAGACGGAAGAAAATTGCTATGGGAAGTGACATACAAATATGATTGAGACCTAAGTAGGACAGAAGCATTAGAATCATGGATGTCGGAAAAACACTAGTCTCTAGTAATTGCCTGTAATCTTGAGGAGATCTCTGCATTTCCAGAGTACATGTGAGAGGGATCAATAATGAAAATGGACTTGAGGACACAGGGTGGGGGAAGGGTAAGCTGGGACGAAGTGAGAGAGTGGCATGGACATATATACACTACCACATGTAAAATAGATAGCTAGTGGGAAGCATCCACATAGCACAGGGAGATCAGCTCTATGCTTTGTGACCACCTAGAGGGGTGGGATAAGGAGGGTGGGAGGGAGATGCAAGAGTGAGGAGATACGGGGATATATGTATATGTATAGCTGATTCACTTTGTTATAAAGCAGAAACTTACACACCATTGTAAAGCAATTATACTCCAATAAAGATGTTAAAAAAATAAAATAAAAAATAATGAATTTCTTTTTTCACTAAAAAGACAGAGTGACCCAGCTGATGTATGGTTGTAGATAAAAGCATGTACATTTATATAGTTTATGCCCTGATGCTTCACATAACATGTATCACAAGCTTTCCTTTCTCATTGAATAATCATTGAAAATGTGACATTTTTTATGACCACACAATAATGTATCTTAAGAATAGACTACAATGTGTTTATTGATTCATGTATTGAACATTTAGTTTCTTTCTATTTTTCTCTTGTATTAGTGCTACAATGAAGGTACACGTACAGAAATATTTGTCATTCATCTGCTAATTTCCATTAATTATATTCCTTATGCATTTAGTAGATTAAAGCATATTAAAAATTTAAATTCCCTTGATTCTTAGTGCCACATTACTTTTGAAACATCTGTACCAATCTATAATTCTATTAGGTAGGTGATATGAAAAAAAATTAAAAGTCTCTCAACTCAGTAGAGAGGATAATATAAATAGACAGTAGGAAAAGGCCTATAGTACATTCGCATAGTGGCATTACCATACAGACTACTCACAGATCAAATTCAGCAATATGTGAAAAGGATACACCATGACCAACTGGAATTTATCCCAGAAATGTAATTTTGGTTTAACATCTGTAAATCATTTAATATATAAAGCACCAAACCCACAAGAATATCTCAGTAGATGCAGAAAAAGCAGTTGACAAAATTTAACACCTCTACATGAAAAGAAAATCACTTAACAAGCTATTTGGGTTGGCCAAAAAATTCGTTCAAGATGGCACGGAAAAACCCGAACAAAGTGTTTGGCTAACTCAATGGCATTAGAAGGGAACATCCTCAGCCTGTAAGTGGCTTCTGTGAAGAACCCACGGCTAACATCATACTTAATTGGAAGAGACTGTACATTTTCTCACTAAGGTTTAGAGACAAGAGGAGGTTCACTTCAGCTACTTCTGTTCAACATTTTACTGGAGATTTCTTGCCAGGGTAATTATACAAGAAAATGAAGTAAGTTATGCACATTGGAAAGACGTAAAATTATTTGCAAATGACATGTTTTTCTGTATAAAAATCCTAAGGAATACGCATGCACGTATGCAGCTATGAGATAGACCACAAAGAGTAAATTCTAATGTAAACTGTGAACTTTAGTTAATAGTATATCAAAACTAGTTTATTAACTGTGTGGCTCAACAAATGTACCACACTAATGCTAGCTGTTAATAATAGGAGAAAATATGGTGTGGATGAGAGAGGGTGTATATGGGAGCTCTGGACTTTCTGTGAAAATTTTCTTTACTCCTGAAACTGCTCTAAAAATAGAGTGAATTAAAAAAATGGGGAGGGGGAAGGGTAAGCTGGGACGAAGTGAGAGAGTGCCATGGACATATATACAGTACCAAATGTAAAATAGATAGTGGGAAGCAGCTGCATAGCACAGGGAGATCAGCTCGAAGATCAGCGCTGCGACCACCTAGAGGGGTGGGATAGGGAGGATGGGAGGGAGACGCAAGAGGGAAGAGATATGGGAACATATGTATATGTATAACTGATTCACTTTGTTATAAAGCAGAAACTAACACACCATTGTAAAGTAATTATACTCCAATAAAGATGTTAAAAAATAAATAAAATTCATATGGAATAAGAAAAAACATGGGAAAGCTGATAAATGATTTCAGGATACAAGATCAGTATACAAAATTCAGTGACATCTCAGCACGCATGGAATGAACAATCTGAAAATGAAATTAAGAAAGCAGTTACATTTATAAGATTATCAAAAAGAATAAAATCTTATGAATAAATTTAGCAAAAGAAGTAAAAATCTTATATTCTGAAAACTACAAACCATTGTTGAAATAACTTGTTGAAGACCTAAATAAATAGTATGACATTTCATGTTCAGGGATTGGGGGAAACAAAAAATTTGCCACCTGTGATTAGATGTTGGTTTATTAGATACGACATGAAAAGCACAAGTGATAAAAGAAAAAATGGATAAATTGGCATAAAAAATAAAACTTTTGTTCCCGGTAGGACATCATCATGAAAGTGAAACCCCAGCCTATAAAGGGAGAAAATATTTGCAATTTATACATCTGAATATATATTTTTAAAAAACTTTTAAAGCTCAATAGTAAAAAGGCAATTTGATGAGAATATAGGCAAATATCTGAATAGACATTTCTTCAAAGAATATATTTAAATGGCCAATAAGCAAATGAAAAGATGCTCAAAAGCATTAGCCATCAGGGAAATGCAGATCAGAAGCACAGTGAGATACCACTTCACACTGACTAGGATGGCTGTAATCAAAAAGTTAATAACAAATGTTGGCAACAAGGTACAGAAATTGGAATCTGAGTGAAATATAAAATATACGTCCACACAGATACATGTACATAAATGTTCACAATAACTGTCCGTAATAATCAAACAGTAAAAGCATCACAGTTATCCATCAAGTGGAAATTATGGTATATCCATACAGAGGAATATTTTTTGGCAATACAAAGGAATGAAGTACTGATACCTGCTACAACGTGGATTCACTTAGCATATAGTGAATGAAGCCAGGAACAAAAGACCACACATTGTTTGATTCCATTTATGTGAAATGTCCAGATGTCCAGAATAGGCAAAGCCATAGATACAGAGAGTAGAGTGTTTGTTGCCAGAGCTTGAGGGAGGAAGAGTGGAATCTGAAGAATTAGGAGTGACTGCTAATGAGTAATGCTAATGAGGGTTTCTTTGGAGTTATGAAAATGTTCTAAGGTTATTTTTGATCGTGACTGCATAACTTTGTGATTATACTAAAATAAACATTCAGTTGAATTGCATGTATGGTGTGTGAACTATACTTACTTAGTAAAGCTAAGTAATCATTCCGAGTTCACCATAACCCTATAAAAAGAATTGGATGACCCTATAGAGAGAATAGTATGTGAAGACAGGAAAATATAGGCCTATCTTATGTGACTATTATGAACCAATCATCAATAATATATTTGCAAACACAAGCAGAGTTCTAAAAAACTGATAAGTTGTGATCAGTGTTTGTACCAGTAGTTCAGAGATGTCTCAAAATTAGGAAATGTTTAGATATAAAACACTACATTATCATATAAAAAGAGAAAACCCATAGGATTCTTTCATGGATTCTGAAAAGGCTTTTGTTATTATTCTATCTGGACTGCCAGTCCCAATATTGTGGTGAATTAAACTAAAATGCTTGGAAACCCTTTTATTTAAAAAGCATGCTGGACAAAATGTGAGAAAACTTTTCAGAGCTTAGCTTATAATAGAAAAAAAAAAACCCAAAACGCCACATGCTATAAATAAAGAAGGAACTAAAAGCCAGAGAGACAAGTGTACAAGCTGACACTGCAGATGCTCCCCAGGATGAATGGGGAGGTCTATGTAAAATGCAGGTCATAGAGATTAAGGGCATTTAGTTTACATCTATATAGGAAAAGTTTACCAGGCCTTGCCCTTTGCAATGCAGGACCTTAGAAAATTAAATCCCACAATATAGCCAGAACTCTTAAATACCTTTGCCTAAAGTGAAATGATAAAACTAAAGAAAAAGAGTCATTTTTGAGTAACACACAAAATCTGAATTGGTTTATTGAATTTTAAGAAACTGAGTTCCTAAGAAACCATTTTCCACAAAGAAGACTTGCAGGCCCAAATATTTTCATTGCCAAATTCTGTCAAAACTTTTAGAAATAAATAATATCAATCTTATAATATTTCAGAAAATATAGAAGAGGGAACACTTCTCAGCTCCCCGTGGGAAGCCAGCATTGTCCTGATACCAAAATATGACATAGAAATTACCAGAGAAAACTACAGACAGTATCTATCATAAATACAGATGAAAAAAGCCTACAAAAATTGGCAAAGGGAATCCCTCAATGTGTAGAAAGTATAAAACATCATGACCAAGTAGATCTTTTTTAACATGGAATGCAAGATGGGTTTAACATTTGAAAAGCAGTCAGTATAATCTATACTAACGAGGATTAGAGAAGAAACATTATCTCAACACTCAGAAAACCAAAAGAGAAGGGTTTCTCCTCTACCTGATAAATGGCATCGTAGAAAAATCTTGTTTCCATAATACTTAATGATGAAAAACTGAGCCCTAGGATCGGGAACAAGAAAAGGATATCTGTACTCACCATTTGTAGTCACAATTTTATTACAGGCCCTAGCAAATCAAACAGTAAAAGAAAAAATATAAAAGGTAAACAGCCTAAAAAGGAAGAATCAAAACTCTCTTCATTTGAATATTAGATGATCATGAATGTTGAAAATACCAAGTGATACACAGAAAGACTACTAATGCTGGTAAGTGATTTTTGCAAGTTTTCTGGATACAGGATGAATATATAAAAATCAACTGCTGTTCTGCAGACTAGCAACAATGAATTGGAAAAATTTAAATACCATTCACAATAGCGTAATAAAACATGAAGTACTTAAGGATAAATTTATCACAATATATGCAAGACTTAAACACTGAGAACTATGAACTTAGCAGAGAAAAATTTAAGAAGTTATCAATTAACGGTAAGATATTTGATATTCATGAATTTAAAGGCTCAGTATTAAGATGTCTGTTCTTCCTAAAAGATAAAATAGATTTAATATAATCCCACTAAAAATACCAGGTACTTTTTTTGGCAGAAATTTTTAAGCTGATTCTGGGCCATGTATGAAAAAGCAACAGACCTATGATGTCAAAACGATTTAGAAACAGAACAAAGTTGTAAGACTTACATTACCAAATTTCAAAGCTCACTAAAGAGTTACTGTACATAGTCAATTGACTTTTTGAATAAAGTACCAAGGTAATACAATGTGCAATGGATTATCGTTCCAACGAATAGTTTTGGAGAAACTGTATATCTATAGATAAACACTGACCTTATCTCACACCATATGCAGAAATGAACTCAAAATGGATCATTGACCTGAACATAAAAGTTAACATTGCAGAGTTTCTGGAAGATAATATGGGAGCATATTGCTGACTTTCAGGTAGGGAAA
>NW_006780523.1:1352857-1363142 GCF_000442215.2 Lipotes vexillifer
TAGGGAAAGGGTTGTTAGACGTCACACAAAACCCGTTAGTCATAGAAGAGAGAAAATTGATGAATTGGAACCCTTTGAAACACCTGCTCTTTGAGAGACAGTTTTAAAAATGAAAAGTCAAATCACGGAGTGGAAGAAAATATTTTCAATACGTGTAACTGAGAAAGATCTTATTTACAGAGTATATAAAGAACATTTACAACTCAGAAATAAAAAACCAAAAACTCAGTTAAAAAAGAAAAATGGGGCAAAACCTTTGAAGAGGCAGTTTGCAAAAGAACATACATGAATGACCAATAATCCTATTAAAAGTTGCTCAATATCATTAATCACCAGAGAAATGCAAATTAAAACTGCAGTGAGATACTGCTACACACCCACTAGAATTGCTAGGAATGAAAGACTCAATTCCAGGTGTCTTTGAGAATGTGGAGCAGCAGTAGAAATTGCTGCTAGGAATTGTAATGGTACAACTTTGGACAATAATTTGCCAATTTTGTTACAAAATAAAATATACACTTAACCTATGACCAGCAATTTACCTGAAAGATTATTTCCACCAAAAATTTTCTACAAATGTTCACAGCCTGTTTACTGTATAGCCGGCCACTGGAAATAACTGAGGAATGGATAAATGACATAGCTCATGTGTACTGGGATGAACAGTGTCTTCCCAAATTCATATCTACCTAGAACCTCTGAGTAGGGCCTTATTTGGAAATAGGGTCTTTGCAGAAATAATCTGGTTAAATTGAGGTCATACTGGATTAGGATGAGCCCCAATCTAATGACTGGTATCCTTTTAAGACAGTGATACACAGAAGGAAGAAGGCCGCGTGAAGACAGAGATTAGAGATACATTGCCACAATCCAAGGAAAAGCAAGAGGCAAGGAGAGATTTTTCCCTAGAGTGCCCTGCCAACACGTTGGTTTGAGACTTCTCGCTGCCCGACCTATGAGACAGAAAAACTCTGTTATTTTAAGCCACCCAGTTTGTGGCAGTTTGTTACAGCAGCCTTAGGAAAGTAATCTACAATAGAGTACTACTCAGGGGAAAAACAATGAGTGAACTACTGATACAGACACATGTTTTTGTATGCTCTCAAAAACATGCTGAAAAAAAGGAATAAGAAAATTCATTCCATATGATCGCCTTTACGTGAAATACTAGAAAGGTAGAAATATAGTGAGATAAAGCCTATTAGTATTTTCTTGGGTCTAGGTTTGTGAGGAGTTCACGTGCGTATGAGGTAACTTTATGGGGTAAAGAAAATATTTTATTTTTTAATAGTTATATATACATTTGTCAATACTAATCAAACTGAACACTTAAAGTGGTTGCATTTTATGTTATCCAAACTATACGTCAAGAAAGTGTAATTAAAAAGTAGCAGCAATGTACATTCATTGTAGAAAATTTGAAAATAAAGGTCTCGTAATTCTATCACTTAGAAGTAAATCTAAATAACAAAGATAATAATAAACTGTTAAAATTTGACATAGTCGAGATCGTATTTTACAAAATTCTGTTATACCCCATCTGCATGATAGTCCCATGCTATGATTATATCATTTCTTTAAATTTTCTAATACTTTAAATATAGGGTTTTTTTTTATAGTTTCTTTTTTTTGCTTTAATTGTTTAATCCATCTGTGATTTATTTTGGTGTGTGGTTTTCAAAATACAAATAATAGCAATAATGTATTGCAAACAGATACTGGATTTTGTATTCCATAATTATTTGAAGTAGCCTTTTATATAATACATTCATGAATATTCTTGAGTCTCTGGACCTTATATTCTAATCTATGGCTCTGTGTGTCTAGACTTATGTCAAAAGAGCCACCCTAGTTTTCATGTGTTTATTTATATGTTTTAGTAATCACTTGTGCAAGATTTTTTCTCTTGTTTTTCATAACCTTTAAAATTCATCTAACTTTAGGTAAAACTCAGAATAATTTGTGGTGTTTCAGAAATAATATAGGTGTACTGATTACTTTTGGAGAAATTGATCTGCGTGGGTTCAAGTGATTCCACCCAGGAAGATGGAATTCTGAAAATTCTTTTAAGTTTCTCAATAAAATTTTTTAGATTTCTTAAGATATTATCTTTGTTATTTATATTACTTTCAGTATTATTTTATCATTTTATTTCAATTTTGAATAAGATCTATTTCTATTATATTTTCTCATTTATAAGGGAATTATTGTATTTACTTTAGAATCATCCATCTTCTGTTGCTTATGCTTGAAATTTGGTAGTTGCCTCTCTTGTGTTTTCTAGTTAGGTAATCATATCACGTTAAAATAATTATTATCACCAATTTTCCAAAAGTTAAATCACTTATTCTTTCTATGATAACTTGGGTAAGTCACTAAGACTAGTGTTAAATAATAGTTATGATAGTGGACACCATTTCTTGTCTTTTATTTCAGTGGAAATAATGTTGGCTTTTTTATTTTTTTATTTTTTATTTTTTTTATTTTTTAACATCTTTATTGGGGTATAATTGCTTTACAGTGGTGTGTTAGTTTCTGCTTTATAACAGAGTGAATCAGTTATACATATACATATGTTCCCATATCTCTTCCCTCTTTGTCTCCCTCCCTCCCACCCTCCCTATCCCACCCCTCCAGACAGCCACAAAGAACCGAGCCGGTTTCCCTGTGCCATGCGGCTGCTTCCCACTGGCTATCTACCTTACGTTTGTTAGTATATATATGTCCATGTCTCTCTCTCGCCCTAACACACCTCACCCTTCCCCCTCCCCATATCCTCAAGTCTGTTCTCCAGTAGGTCTCTGTCTTTATTCCTGTTTTACCCCTAGGTTCTTCATAACATTTTTTTTTCTTAAATTCCATATATATGTGTTAGCATACGGTATTTGTCCTTCTCTTTCTGACTTACTTCACTCTGTATGACAGACTCTAGATCTATCCACCTCATTACAAATAGCTCAATTTCGTTTCTTTTTATGGCTGAGTAATATTCCATTGTATATATGTGCCACATCTTCTTTATCCATTCATCCGACGACGGGCACTTAGGTTGTTTCCATCTCCGGGCTATTGTAAATAGAGCTGCAATGAACATTTTGGTACATGACTCTTTCTGAATTCTGGTTTCCTCAGGGTATATACCTAGTAGTGGGATTGCTGGGTCATATGGTAGTTCTATTTGTAGTTTTTTAAGGAACCTCCATACTGTTCTCCATAGTGGCTGAACCAATTCACATTCCCACCAGCAGTGCAAGAGTGTTCCCTTTTCTCCACACCCTCTCCAGCATTTATTGTTTCTAGATTTTTTGATGATGGCCATTCTGACTGGTGTGAGATGATATCTCATTGTAGTTTTGATTTGCATTTCTCTAATGATTAATGATGTTGAGCATTCTTTCATGTGTTTGTTGGCAGTCTGTATATCTTCTTTGGAGAAATGTCTATTTAGGTCTTCTGCCCATTTTTGGATTGGGTTGTTTGTTTTTTTGTTATTGAGCTGCATGAGCTGCTTGTAAATTTTGGAGATTAATCCTTTGTCAGTTGCTTCATTTGCAAATATTTTCTCCCATTCTGAGGGTTGTCTTTTGGTCTTGTTTATGGTTTCCTTTGCTGTGCAAAAGCTTTGAAGTTTCATTAGGTCCCATTTGTTTATTTTTGTTTTTATTTCCATTTCTCTAGGAGGTGGGTCAAAAAGGATCTTGCTGTGATTTATGTCATAGAGTGTTCTGCCTATGTTTTCCTCTAAGAGTTTGATAGTTTCTGGCCTTACATTTAGGTCTTTAATCCATTTTGAGCTTATTTTTGTGTATGGTGTTAGGGAGTGATCTAATCTCATACTTTTACATGTACCTGTCCAGTTTTCCCAGCACCACTTATTGAAGAGGCTGTCCTTTCTCCACTGTATGTTCCTGCCACCTTTATCAAAGATAAGGTGTCCATATGTGCATGGGTTTATCTCTGGGCTTTCTATCCTATTCCATTGATCTATCTTTCTGTTTTTGTGCCAGTACCATACTGTCTTGATTACTGTAGCTTTGTAGTATAGTCTGAAGTCAGGCAGCCTGATTCCTCCAGCTCCATTTTTTGTTCTCAAGATTGCTTTGGCTATTCGGGGTCTTTTGTGTTTCCATACAAATTGTGAAATTTTTTGTTCTAGTGCTGTGAAAAATGCCAGTGGTGGTTTGATAGGGATTGCATTGAATCTATAGATTGCTTTGGGAAGTAGAGTCATTTTCGCAATGTTGATTCTTCCAATCCAAGAACGTGGTATATCTCTCCATCTGTTTGTATCATCTTTAATTTCTTTCATCAGTGTCTTATAATTTTCTGCATACAGGTCTTTTGTCTCCTTAGGTAGATTTATTCCTAGATATTTTATTTGGCTTTTGAATTAAGATAAATACTCTTTGTCATTGAAAGAAAGACTGTGTTGCCCTGTGGCTATCAGTATGGCCTTTGGAGTAGTTCTGCATTTCCTAGTTGACTGACTTTTGGTAATTTTCTTTTTCTTTTTTTTTTTTTTTTTTTTTTTTTTTTTTTTTTTTTTTTTGTGGCCTCTCCTGTTGCGGAGCACAGGCTCTGGACGCGCAGGCTCAGTGGCCATGGCTCACGGGCCCAGCCGCTCCGCGGCATGTGGGATCTTCCTGGACCGGGGCACGAACCCGTGTCCCCTGCATCGGCAGGCGGACTCTCAACCACTGCGCCACCAGGGAAGCCCTGACTTTTGGTAGTTTACTCAACATTCTGAACCTGTGTCTTCATTTGTAACAGAAGTGTTGATAGTGCCGATTTTATAGCGTTATTGGGAGGATTAAATTAAATAACAAATGTAAAATGTTTGCTACAGTGATTGACATGTAGTAAACTCAGTATTAGCAGCAGTAGGTGAAGATGCTAAAGCAGATGTCTTTTAGGATTCTCCTGAGGAGCTTAAACCTTTTTCTCATTCTCTCTATTTATATATACAGAATAAAATATAATTTATTATATTAATATAACATATTAATAGGATTCATCACCTTAAGCCATTTATTAATGGAATAAAAATTTACTCATCTTTAATACACAAATAGATTTGATTTGCTGAGGTGGTATTAAAAATGTTTTTTAACCAGTGTATGTATGATTAGTCTGTTCTTCTTTGTACTGTTTCTATAAGGTTGTGGTATTAGGCTTAAACTAGCTTTGAAAGATGAATTTTCATACTTTTTGTAGATGATGGAACAGTTTATTTAGCATACTAACTATCTGTATCTTGAAATTTGAAAAATATTTTCTGTAAAACAATATGAGCCTAGTGCTATATTTGACATAATACTTGAGCTTTTTTAGTATTTTCCATTGTCATTATCTTACTCAAGATTTCTATCTCAAGAGAATTTGTACTAATATTAAAAAAGCAATGCCAATTTAATACATGAAAATAAGTTTTTATATCATTTTGTCTTCCTTTAGATGTTACCATAGTGTTTTTAAAAAATATGTTTATTGTTTGTAGTGGTTTACTTTCTGCTTCAGAAGTATGGTAAAACAGGTCTTTTTTTTGGGGGGGGGGGTTGTTGCTGTTTTTCACTTTTTGATAATAAATTTCTTTTTCCGTTGCTTCTCTGTCTTCTTTTTGCCATGAAGGCAATCCTAGGCTTCCTTTTTTCAAATGTTTTTTAATGACAGTGCAGTTGTGTTTTACCTTTTCTTGGACTGATCATATTCCTAGTTATTGAGAACTTGCTTTTCATAATAAGTGCTAATTGAATTTTATAGGTTCATTGAAAAATTAAGAAAACAACATACTTAGTTTTTTTCTTAGTAATGTGTCTCAGTCATTTCATTATGATGCCAAAAATATCAAATTGGGCTCTAAATTTGCATTTAAGGGATTGACAAAATTGAACAATAACTATAGAAAACTAGATATATTAGACAGCTTTACATATTGCCTGACTTAATATATGGGCTCCTCAAAAAGTTAAACATGGAACTGCCACCTGACTCAGTAATTCTACTCCTAGATCTATACCCAAATGAAATGAAAGCAGATATTCAAACAAATACCTGTATATGTGTGTTCCTAGCAGCCTATTCACAGTAGCTGAAAGGTGAAAACAGCCCAAATGTCCATCAACTGATAAATGGATAAGCAAAATGTATTTCCATGTGGTGGGCTATTTCATAGGCCATAAGAAATATGAAATATGGCTATTTCATAGGCCATAAGAAGGAATAAAGTACAGATTCATGCTGCAGCCTGGATAGATCTTGAAAAATTTGTGATAAATGAAAAGAATCAGACACAATAGATCAAATATTATGTGATTATGTGAAATGTCCAGAATGGCTAATCCATAGATATAGAAAACAGATTGGTTGTTTTGTCAGAGTCTGAGGGAAATGATGGCTTACTGGGTGTAATCTTATTTGGGGGTCATGAAAAATTTTTAGAACTAAATAGAGGCAGTGTTTGTACAGAATTGTGAATGTACTAAATTCCACTGAACTGTATACCCTGAAATGACTGATGTTGTGTTATGTTAATTCCACCTTAATAAAAAACAGTGATTTAAATGTGATTGTAGGAAGAACATCAATGAATTTGAAGATATATTTAAAATGAACTCGTATGAAGTTAAGTGATGTTGTTACTCTTTTCCTTATTCACCTTACTAAACTCATGTTGTTACTCAGTCTCATAAGAATAATGAGAATTGATTTAAGGATTCACTGAATGTAAAATTCTCTCAAGAGGAAAAAAGATACATAGGTCTTTGTTTCAAGAGTAGCTTCTCCTTTGAAAATAAATGTTGATTTCTGATTTCAGTGTCAGGGAATTGATTTTAATTAGGAAAAGACCTTTCTGTCTCTGAGAATCACATAGTTTCTTTTTAAAAAGGCAAAAATTAATTACACATACCAGTGTCATGATAAGTGATATAGCCTATTGACCCTAGAATTTGACTTGTTGGATCTGTTTTATAAATGAACATAATATTATTGCTTAATACTGTGTAATGTGGGAAAAGGGCACTTGGTGTCATAAAGAAAATGCCATAAGATGGTTTCTATCTGCAGTAGAAAGAGACACTGTTAGATGGGAATGTGAAAGAGTACTTTTAAAGCCAGTCTTCGGTGCTGCGGACCTCATTTTGCAGTGGTTGTGAGCATGGTTCTGTGAAGGAATTGGTAGATATTTTTGCTTCACTAGAAGGGTCTGTGTGTTCACCTGGAATTCATTCATCCTTTTCCTCCTATTTCTGTTCTTGCCTTGTCAGAGAGCCCAGAGGGATTCTTTAAAATGTAAATCAGATCATGTCAACACCACGGCCCTCAAAACAGCACTTGCGATTATGGGCACTTAGGCTGTTTCCATCTCCGGGCTATTGTAAATAGAGCTGCAATGAACATTTTGGTACATGACTCTTTTTGAATTATGGTTTTCTCAGGGTATATGCCCAGTAGTGGGATTGCTGGGTCATATGGTAGTGCTATTTGTAGTTTTTTAAGCAACCTCCATACTGTTCTCCATAGTGGCTGTACCAATTCACATTCCCACCAGCAGTGCAAGAGTGTTCCCTTTTCTCCACACCCTCTCCAGCATTTATTGTTTCTAGATTTTTTGATGATGGCCATTCTGACTGGTGTGAGATGATATCTCATTGTAGTTTTGATTTGCATTTCTCTAATGATTAATGATGTTGAGCATTCTTTCATGTGTTTGTTGGCAGTCTGTATATCTTCTTTGGAGAAATGTCTATTTAGGTCTTCTGCCCAGTTTTGGATTGTGGCACATATATACAATGGAATATTCCTCAGCCATAAAAAGAAACGAAATTGAGCTATTCGTGATGAGGTGGATAGACCGAGAGTCTGTCATACAGAGTGAAGTAAGTCAGAAAGAGAAAGACAAATACCGTATGCTAACACATATATATGGAATTTAAGAAAAAAAAAATGTCATGAAGAACCTAGGGGTAAGACAGGAATAAAGACACAAACCTACTAGAGAATGGACTTGAGGATGTGGGGAGGGGGATGGGTGAGCTGTGACAAAGTGAGAGAGAGGCATGGACATATATACACTACCAAACGTAAGATAGATAGCTAGTGGGAAGCAGCCGCATAGCACGGGGAGATCAGCTCGGTGCTTTGTGACTGCCTGGAGGGGTGGGATAGGGAGGGTGGGAGGGAGGGAGACGCAAGAGGGAGGAGATATGGGAACATATGTATATGTATAACTGATTCACTTTGTTATAAAGCAGAAACTAACGCACCATTGTAAAGCAGTTATACCCCAATAAAGATGTTAAAAACAAAAAACAAAAATAAAACAGCACTTGCTGTTCCTGTTGCCTGGAATGTTCTTCTTAAGATTTGTGTATAACTCAGTTCCTTAATTTCTTCAAGTCTCTCTTCACGTGTGTCCTTATGAGTAACTTCCCCAGCACCTCCTGTTCTTCCTTTCTTCTCCAGCAGTTATCATTGACACACTATGTATTTCACTTATTTCTTCATTTATTTTTTTTGTCTCCCTCATCTACACTGCAAGTTCCATAAGGACAGGGGGATTTTTGTCTGCTTTGTCTGTTCACTGCTGTATTCTCAGCACCCAGAAAAGGAAAAGTGCCTTAGTAGGCACTCAGTAATTACTGGTTGAGTTAATGAATACAATCTCTTTGGTACATGGTGAATCTGTTCAATCTAAAGACTCATTTCTATGATTATTTACGAATAATTTTTTTCCCTTTGGTAACTTCCTCTGTGTTCTTTCTTTCTGGAATTCCTATTAATCAGATTTCTGCAATAAGTTTTTTTTTTTGTCATTTTACTCTAGTTTTAAGAGAGATTCTTGATAACATCCCTTTTAAGGACTTCCACTTTTAAAAATTGGTGATGTTTAATTTCCATGAATTCTCATTTGTTCTCTTATAGTTGCCTTTATAAAACATCCTGTCCTTATTTTATTGGTGCAACTAGTCATCATCCTAGATATATCTGAAGGGTCTAATTAGATATTTTGCTCCTTTTCTCTTCCTTGAATTATATCTCTTCCCACCAGTGTAAAGTGTTCAGTTTAATTCTCTCTGTGTTTCTGTTTTGTACATTTTGTACTTTGCTGATGTATATAAATATATGCTTATCTTCAAATATATGCTTATCCTTGATGGTTAATCATTTTTTTAAAATGCGGGCCTAGGTTGCTTATCGGTAAAATGGATTGTTTCCCTGATAGGTTCCTTCCTTGTCTGAAGAGGAAGAGTTCTGTGTCATTGAATAGGTATTGCAGCCTACTTGAGTTTTGCTTTATTGTGCTTTGGAGAATTAGTTAATAACCGGTCCACCCTGCTCTCTACCAAGCCACAAGTGGTCTGGTGTGCAAAATCCCTCCAAGAAGGCCAGCTCTTCCAGGCCATTCTTTTCAATATCCCTTTAAATACTCACCTTCTTTTCTGTTTTGCTTCCACCTGCACACCTTCCAACTTGGAAGGTGTGGCATTTCCAAAGCTATACTAGGAAGGTTGGCTCCCACGCCAATTGTAGCTTTCCTTGTGTGTCTTCTGACTGTGACATTCCCCTTTGTTCTACGCATAAGTGGGCTGACATCCACTTTTTTTTTATTTTACAGAATTTTATGAGTAATTTTTATCTTCTAAGTATCGTCTCTCATTACCCCTCATTTTCCTCAGTGTTGTATGTTTACTCCCTTGTGTGTATATTTACTATAATTTTTTTTTTTCTTTGTGGTATGCGGGCCTCTCACTGCTGTGGCCTCTTCCGTTGCGGAGTATAGGCTCCGGACGCGCTGGCTCAGCGGCCATGGCTCACGGGCCCAGCCTCTCCACAGCATGTGGGATCCTCCCGGACCAGGGCACGAACCAGTGTCCCCTGCATCGGCAGGCGGACCCTCAACCACTGCGCCACCAGGGAAGCCCTATTTACTATAATTTAAATGGGATTCTGGAAGGTAGGGGCAGTACGTGCATGTACTCAGTTTATCATCTTGATCCAAAGCCAATAAATATTACTTTGAGGTTTATAGTCATTTTTAAGTGAAGGAAAAATGTTACTCTTCACACATTTCTTCCTCACTAACACCCCTGTTGTGGACTGAATTCTTGGTTCTCAAGTTCATAGGTTGAAGCCCTAATCCACATTGTGACTGTATGTGGACATAGGACTTTTAGGAGGTAATTAAATTTAAATGAGGTCGTAAGGATGGGGTTCTAATCTGATAGCATTGGTAACCTTACACACGCATGTACCACGGAAAGGTCCTACGAGCATACAGCAGGAA
>NW_006780523.1:1363174-1383868 GCF_000442215.2 Lipotes vexillifer
GCAGGAATATGGCCGTCTTTAAACCAGGAAGAGAGCTCTCACTAGAATCTGACCATGTTGTCACCCTGAACTTGGACATTCAACCTCCAGTACTGTGAAAAATAAATTTCTGTTATTTAAGCCACTGAGTCTATAGTATTTTCTTAGGGTAGTCTGAGCTGACTAAGGTGACCCCTAATCAGATATTGATAATTGTCTGTTCCCTCTTTGGGGACCTAGGTTGCCTCCTTTGAGATTCCCTTCTGCCTAGGTGACTTCCTGGCAAAGACATATACTTCTATTTTGCTTGCTGTCACCCAGCATCTTCCCTTCCCACTGAGTGCCTAGCCTTTGTTACCAGTCTTGTGTAGTGTTTTTCTTCATCTAAGGCAAAGTCCTTAATACCTTTTTGAAAAAGTGATTTGGCCCAGGTAAAAGTCTGAAAGTGCTGTAATTTTAGAATACTCTGCAATTTCCTTCTGAGTTAAGCTTTTAACACCTTACTTATCAAGTCACGTTTTTCCTTGCCAATGTTACACCTTCTCCTACTGGCCTAATGTTTCACCTCAGGTTTAGCTTCTAAAAATGTCAGTAAACGTATTAGTAATTGATTTTCTTTGCAAAGGAGTTTTAATGCATTTAGGAAACTAAAATGTACTCTGGTGGCAGGTGGATGTGCTTCATAATTTTTCGTTTTAACTAAAAGGACTAGCAGTATTTAGAAATAATCAAATGAAATTCCATTAAGGTAAAAAAGAGAATCTGAAAATGGGAAGGGATGGGACTTCAGCTTGTGGAGTCCACATGTTTCCTTTTGTTGGTATGAAAACTGAGACTTAAAAATGCTGTGATGCACTTTATAAGGAGTGTCATTAAGACATAAATTTTATGTTTTAGGATTTTTGTCACTATTCTCTTTTGCTTTGAGGTTTTTATTTTAGTATTTTAATAATTAATACACTTTATTTTTGAGCAGTTTTAGATTTATAGAAAATCTAATCAGAAAGTGCAGAGTTCCCATATACCCTCTCATCAATACTCAGTGTCCCCACTCAATGTCATATCTTGCATTGGTGTGATACATTTGTTAAAATTCATGAGGCAACATTCATACGTGATTTTTAACTAAAGTCCATGTTTTTTAATGAATTTATTTTATTTTGTTAATTTTATTTTTGGCTACGTTGGGTCTTTGTTGCTGCACGTGGGCTTTTCTCTGGTTGGGGTGAGCAGGGGCTACTCTTCGTTGTGGTGGGCAGGCTTCTCATCGTGGTGGCTTCTCTTGTTGGGAGCACGGGCTCTAGGCGTGTGGGCTTCAGTAGTTGTGGCTCACAGGCTCAGTAGTTGTGGTTCGCAGGCTCTAGAATGCAGGCTCAGTAGTTGGGGCACACGGGCTTTGTTGCTCTGTGGCATGTAGAATCTTCCCCGACCAGGCCTCAAACCCATGTCGCCTGCATTGGCAGGCGGATTCTTAACCACTATGCCACCAGGGAAGCTCCGAAAGTCCATGTTTTACAAGAGGGTTCACTTTTGCTGTTGTACGATATATGGATTTTGATAGATATATAGTGACATATCCACCATTACGGTATCCTAAAGGGTAGTTCCCCACCTTAAAAATCCCATGTTCTGCCTATTCATCGTTCCTTTCCCCTGAACCCCTAGCAACCACTGCTCTTTACTGTCTCCATAGTTTTGCCTTTATTTTTAGAATGCCTTATAGTTGGAATCATACATTATGTAGCCTTCTTAAACTGACTTCTTTTACTTAGAAATATACATTTAAGGTTTCACCTGGTCTTTTCATGACGTAATAGCTCATTTCTTTTTAGTGCTGAATAATAGACCATTTTTTGGGTGTACCATAGTTTATCTATTCACTTATTAACGGGCATCTTGGTTGCTTCCACGTTTTGACAATTATGAATAAGTCTGCTATAAACATCTGTGTGCAGGTTTTTGCATTGACATAGGTTTTCAGCTTCTTTGGGTAAACACCAAGGACTGTGATTGCTGGATCTTAAGAGTATGTTTAGTTTTATAAGAAACTGCCAAACTGTCTTCCAAATTGGCTATAGCATTTTGCATTTTCACCAGCAAAGACTGTGAATTCCTGCTGTCTAAATCCTATTTTTATTTTTATTTTTATTTTTTTTAAATTAATTAATTAATTTATTTATTTTTGGCTCTGTTGGGTCTTCGTTTCTGTGCGAGGGCTTTCTCTAGTTGCGGCAAGCGGGGGCCACTCTTCATTGCGGTGCGCGGGCCCCTCACTGTCGGGGCCTCTGTTCTTGCGGAGCACAGGCTCCAGACGCACAGGCTCAGTAGTTGTGGCTCACGGGCCCAGTTGCTCCGCGGCATGTGGGATCTTCCCAGGCCAGGGCTCGAACCCGCGTCCCCTGCATTGGCAGGCAGATTCTCAACCACTGCGCCACCAGGGAAGCCCTAAATCCTATTTTTAATAAATGTATTTCTAATAGTCTAAGAATATAAAATTTGCCCAGTAGAGAAAACTCAAAAGTTATCTCTAATCCTACTGACAAAACTATTTTCTTCTTCTATTTTGTTTTCTAATATTTTTGTGTATGTTTTCACATACACAGTAATACAGCACATAGTTTGCTCTGTTTCTTTTCATTTAGACACAAATCTTAAAATGCCATATTGTTACCTACCCTTCAAAGCAAAACTTTAATGATTGATTAATACTACCTTGTATGGGTTTGCCATAATTTTCATAAACCATTTTCTTAAAGTGGCTTCTAATTATCCTTTATTATAAATAACACTGAAATTAAAAGTTCAGGCATGTTGGAGTATTGTGTCTTCATATTTGTTAGATTTTGGAATGTAGTTTCATGCTTAACACTTTTAGGCTTTGAAAGCAGAAAATAAATGTTAATTTTTAGGAAGTAAAAAAAGAACAAAAATGATAATGATAGGAAACCCCTATGTAATACCTACCATGAGCCAGGTACTGTTTTGAGCATTTTATTGATATTAAGTCAGCTAATGCTCACAACAGTCCGAGGAGGTTTGGAGCATTATTAGCCGTATTTTATTTTATTTTATTTATTTATTTATTTTTGCGGTACGCGGGCCTCTCACTGTTGTGGCCTCTCCCGTTGTGGAGCACAGGCTCCGGACGCGCAGGCTCAGCAGCCAGCCATGGCTCACGGGCCCAGCCGCTCTGCGGCATGTGGGATCTTCCCGGACCAGGACACGAACCCGTGTCCCCTGCATCAGCAGGCAGACTCTCAACCACTGCGCCACCAGGGAAGCCCTATTAGCCCTATTTTAAAGCTAAGGAAACCAAATGTAGCTTGCTCAAGGCCTCACACCCAGCAAGCAGTGGGATTGAGCTCTGGAATCCATGCCTATCTCTAAACAATACTGGTAACAGCTTCACTCCACTATTGAAAGAATATTTGACTTGCATAATTTAAGGTGGAGTCCAATCTTTTTAAGGCCATACAGATTCCATTTTGGCCTCTGGTCTTAAGTATGTCCTATCTCCTAGGCATTTGCATTTGTAGCTCTTGGCAAAGCAGTGAAGTTCTTCCTGTGTTATGGGATGACTGGTACAGTGTGAGAAAGACCTGCCTCAACTGCATATGTTGCTAATATTTGGAGGATTGATCAATTCTCTAACATCTGTTCCCTGTAGCTGTATTTTGGCAGATGAGTGATGCTAAACAAATACCAGACAGCTGTGTAGACCAATGGTTATGAAGATTCATCATCCCCAACCCAAGCTCAGTTGTGTGTTTATGTACGTAAATCTTTTTACTTTCGCTCCTTTCAAGCAGCTATTCCAAACACTCACTGTCCTCCGTAAGCCCACACCAAACAATATTGCTTTGACTATCAGTAGAGGTCTACACAATCCACTTCCCTATAAGAATTCAGAATGCTACTGAAATTGTTGGTAACAAACTATAAGCTCCTTTTGCTTGTCATTTCCCCGCATCCCTTTTGGAAGGACCTAGGTTTCTAGTCAGGGCAATACACACTAGGTTTGGAGAGGACAATAGGGATGATACATGAACTAACCACATTAGGAATCCAATTTGAAGCCAAAAGAGAAGAATATAGCTTTACAGATAAACGTCTGATTTCTGGGCAGACGTATACTGCCCAGAGTATAGAGTATACTGGATACTCTATAAAAATGTAAATTCTTATAAAAGATGAATTATAATTATAGGTACTTTTCATAGTTGTAGATTAGTCAGATTATAGTCATTTTAGATGTTATACACAAATTAATGTCCACTTTTATAATACAGGTATCTAAATTTTATAAAATAATTAAATATATGCCTAAAAATGATAATCAAGTCTAGCCTTTCTTTTCCAGTGCTCTTTTTAAGACACCCTGGAGAAATATGCATCTTCCCTTGAAGGAGGTCCCTGTGATGTGTGGCTTTTTAAAAGAACTCTAGCTGTCTTTATGCGTATCAATTCCTCCACCGTGCTATGTATTTCTTTTTTTTTGCCTAGTGCCTTGGGTTGGATGTTTGTGTTTTATTTTCCCTTCTTTATTTTTTCAAACATGCAAGTTTCAAAATTATGGATTTTCCTTGGTGTACAACTTTGGTCACATTTCACAGATTTTGATATGTAGTGTTCGAATTAGTTACTCTTAATATTTTCTAGTGGCATTTTTAAACTTCCATATTTCCTTGGGAATTACTTAGGGAAATTTTGTTTTGGGAATGTTTTGGCTTTAGTATTAATTCGGTCAACTTTTCTACATCATCTTTACCTCTTAATTTACAGCTCGTCTGTAGCCAATCATTTGCTCTCATATATTGACCAACTATTTAATGCAGATCGGGTACTTGACACTGCACTAGATTTTTTTTTTTTTTTTTTCCTTTCGTTATGCGGGCCTCTCACTGTTGTGGCCTCTCCCATTTGCGGAGCACAGGCTCCGGACGCGCAGGCCCAGCGGCCATGGCTCACGGGCCCAGCCGCTCCGCGGCACGCGGGATCCTCCCGAAACGGGGCACGAACCCGCGTCTCCTGCATCAGCAGGCGGACTCTCAAGCACTGCACCACCAGGGAAGCCCTGCACTAGATTTTAGTGAAAGAGACACTGTACCTGGTTTTAAGGAAGCTAAAATATTGGGCTAGTTGTATATAAGTAAACAAACAGGAGCAAAACAGTGGTAAATGTATTGTGATTTTGCACTTAAAACTGAGTGTGGTCACAGTTGAAAGATACTGTCGTCTTGCAACATGGAGATGCCAGACAAATATCTTCACAGAGGAGATGGCAGGTCCGAAGAGTTTTGAGAGCAGAAGTGTTTGTCAGGTAGTAACAAGAGGAAGAAGCCCAGGACTGGTTTTCTACTGTGCCCTTCTAATTGGGTTTTTGTGCTATGAAGCTTTGGATTTTCTCTCTAGTTTCCTGATATTGTGTACTAACAAACACTTTGTATCTTTTTTCTCAGCAACAACTCTCAGCTGGGCAAAGACCAGTTTTCAGCCTCTTGCCCCGAACCCATTAATGACAAACCCTCCTAGGGATAAAAGCATAATGCTTGTCCGTTCACCTCTCAGTGTTTCTCCTCTGTCCAGAAACTTGACCCCTTGGGTCCTTGTTTATTCAGTAGCTCCCTGATGCTTTTAAGTAGACATTATTTGCATTTTATATAGCTTTTGTATTTGCTTTTTCCCTGTGTGTTAGTTGGCCTTAAGATACTATATTCTTTTGTCTTGAGTTACTTGTAAAACACTGAAGCACGGAAACAATGTTACAATCAATTTTGTTTATGGTTGCATCTTGCACAAGGCTACTAATATTACATAATGAATTTAGAAGATAAATTAGCTACATTTTAAAATTATGAGTAACAGGCTGCTTCTATGGAGTCAAAAATATGGAAATTTTTATCCTTATATATGTATAGTCATAGTCTATTCTTTTTAAATTAAATTTACATATTCCACGTGAAATTGAATGGACAAGAGGAAAATTATTTGATTGCAAATCACTGAAGTCATTAACAAAGTTCCTGGTTAAATTGCCTTTGCTACTCCGTATACTTGAATATTGATTTATTTATTTTTCTATATTTTCTTTTTTTTAAACATCTTTATTGGAGTATAATTGCTTTACAATGTTGTGTTAGTTTCTGCTGTACAGCAAAGTAAATCAGCTATATGTATACATATATCCCCATATACCCTCCCTCTCGTGCCTCCCTCCCGCCCTCCCTATCCCACCCCTCTAGGTGGTCACAAAGCCCCAAGCTGAATTCCCTGTGCTATGTGGCTGCTTCCCACTATCTATCTATTTTACATTTGGTAGTGTATATATATATCAGTGCCACTCTCTCACTTCGTCCCAGCTTCCCCTCCCCCTGCACCATGTCCTCAAGTGCATTCTCTATGTCTGCATCTTTATTCCTGTCCTGCCCCTATGTTCATCAGAACCTTTTTTTTTTTTTTTTTTTTTTTAGATTCCATATACATGTGTTAGCATACGGTATTTGTCTTTCTCTTTCTGACTTACTTCACTCTGTATGACACACTCTAGGTCCATCCACCTCACTAAAAATAACTCAGTTTTGTTTCTTTTTATGGCTGAGTAATATTCCATTGTATATATGCGCCACATCTTCTTTATCCATTCATCTGTCGATGGACATTTAGGTTGCTTCCATGTCCTGTCTGTTGTAAATAGTGCTGCAGTGAACATCGGGGTGCATGCATCCTTTTGAATTGTAGCTCTATTTTTAGTTTTTTAAGGAACCTCCATAAGGTTCTCCATAGTGGCTATAGCAGTATACATTCCCACCAACAGTGCAGGAGTGTTCCCTTTTCTCCACACCCTCTCCAGCTTTTATTGTTTGTAGATTTTTTTGATGATGGCCATTCTGACTGGTGTGAGGTGATACCTCATTGTAGTTTTGATTTGCATTTCTCTAATGATTCGTGATGTTGAGCATCCTTTCATGTGTTTGTTGGCAATCTGTATATCTTCTTTGGAGAAATGTCTGTTTAGGTCTTCTGCCCATTTTTTGATTGGGTTGTTTGTGTTTTTGATATTGAGCCGTATGAGCTGCTTGTATATTTTGGAGATTCATCTTTGTCAGTTGCTTCGTTTGCAGATATTTTCTCCCATTGTGAGGGTTGTCTTTTCCTGTTGTTTATAGCTTCCTTTGCTGTGCAAAAGCTTTTAAGTTTCATTAGGTCCCGTTGTTTATTTTTGTTTTTATTTCCATTTCTCTAGGAGGTGGGTCAAAAAGGATCTTGCTGTGATTTATGTCATAAATGTACACTTGAATATTTAATGATAACTTTCCAGCTATTAAATTGCTGTATTATAATGTCATTTTGCATATTATGACACACATTAATATGACTAACATCTTAACCTATTTATATGTTAAGAAAAACTTCTAAAAACTTATTTCTGGAGTAGTCTTTAGATAGTTTTTTTTTTAAAAAAAACATGTTCAAAAAGAAATTAAAAAAAATTAAGCCTTCGAAAAGCAATTGGCAAAAGTTTACATGCCATTCAATAGGTTGGACCTTTCAAATTTTATATTTCCATTTATAGAAGTAAGAATGGAGGGAAATTCCCTGAATAATTCTGACTTTCTGGCCACATTCCCTTTAGTTGTAATGTTTTCTGTTCGGGATACATAGACTTCATATTGGGTTTATCCATAAAAAAGTACATGAAAAATAAAAGTTGTATTCAAAGAATACAAATGTTGTATACATACCAAGTAACTGGCTTAACTGTTTTCTCCGTTTATTATTTGGTTATTCAGCTAAAGTAGTCATCACAACCATTTGTTTCAACGTCCAGCAGAAGGTTACAATGCTGTTGTTATGTGCGATTCAGTTGTCATATTTCTAATATTTTGATGGATGAAATATATAGTTTAAATGTAGCAAGTACTGAAAGTGATCTGAAGTGGAATCTCAGACTGTGAGAACAAGCTGCATGAACCATGAATAATCTACAGGTTAGAGAAGCTAGGGGGACGAAAGTGAAGTTTATCTGCAGAGGCACTTAAATAAATGAGTAAATAATTCATAATCTAAATAATACCTCAGAAGTACATATGCTGTTGTTTTTCTTCTGTTTGCTCTTCTTTTGTATAATCCCATTAGATATGCAGTTAGATAATCCATTTGTATATTTTTTAATGAGAGAATTTTAAAAGTAAGTCACAGGTCATGAATTTTTAAAAAATTGTTTATTTATTTTTGACTGTGCTGGGTCTTTCTTGCTGTGCATGGGCTTTCTCTAGTTGTGGCAAGTGGTGGGGGGGGGCTACTCTTCTTTGAGGTGTGCAGGCTTCTCACTACGGTGGCTTCTCTTGTTGCAGAGCACAGGCTCTAGGTGCACAGGCTCAGCAGTTGTGGTGCGCGGGCCCAAGAGCGCAGGCTTAGTAGTTGTGGTGCACGGGTTTAGCTGCTCTGCGGCATGTGGGGATCTTCCCAGGCCGGGGATCAAACCTGTGTCCCCTGCACTGGCAGGAGGATTCTTATCCACTTCCACTACGCCACCGGGAAGTCCAATCATGAATTATTTTAGCCTCTAAATACACTGGAACACAGAATATGACATTTTGAGCTATACAACTCATATCGTTATAAAAAGTGGAAAGACATTAACTTAAAGCAGATGGATCCAGGGGTCTAGAATAGTTTTTAAGAGGATATGTCAACTAGTTCCACTCAGGTACAGAAAAAGTAAGGATCACATGGACCACTGCTAATTATAGACCAGACTTGCAATGGCCATGCAGCCTGATCTCATCCCTTGTGTGATACAGTTCTTTGCAGTTCAGCATGATGCAATCAACACCTCTTATTTTTCTACTCAAGTTGTTATTATGTTAGACTATCAATTTTCTACTTGGTGTATTTGGAAGAATGCACAACAGGAAATTTAATCAACCTATACACTATTTTTTTGAAATTTATTTTATTTATTTATTTTTATACAGCAGGCTCTCATTAGTTATCTGTTTTATACATATTAGTGTATACATGTCAGTCCCCATCTCCCAATTCATCCCACCCCCACCCCACCCCACTTTCCCCCCTTGGTGTCCATACGTTTGTGCTCTACATCTGTGTCTCTATTTCTGCCCTGCAAACCGGTTCATCTGTACCATGTTTCTAGGTTCCATATACAGGCGTTAATATACGATATTTATTTTTCTCTCTCTGACTTACTTCACTCTGTATGACAGTCTCTAGTTCCATCCACGTCTCTGCAAATGACCCAATTTCGTTCCTTTTTATGGCTGAATAATATTCCATTGTATATATGTACCACATCTTCTTTATCCATTCGTCTGTTGTTGGGCATTTAGGTTGCTTCCATGACCTGGCTATTGTAAATAGGGCTGCAATGAACATTGGGGTGCATGTGTCTTTCTGAATAATGGTTTTCTCTGGGTATATGCCCAGGAGTGGGATTGCTGGATCATATGGTAGTTCTATTTTTAGTTTTTTAAGGAACCTCCATGCTGTTCTCCATAGTGGCTGTATCAATTTACATTCCCACCAACAGTGCAAGAGGGTTCCCTTTTCTCCACATCCTCTCCAGCATTTGTTGTTTGTAGATTTTCTGATGATACCCATTCTAACTGGTGTGAGGTGATACCTCATTGTAGTTTTGATTTGCATTTCTCTAATAATTAGTGATGTTGAGCAGCTTTTCATGTGCTTCTTGGCCATCTGTATGTCGTCTTTGGAGAGATGTCTATTTAGGTCTTCCGCCCATTTTTGAATTGGGTTGTTTGTTTTTTTAAATACTGAGCTGCATCAGCTTTTTATACATTTTGGAGATTAATACTTTGTCCGTTGATTCATTTGCAAATATTTTCTCCCGTTCTGAGGGTTGTCTTTTCATCTTGTTTACACTTACCTTTGCTGTGTAAAAGCTTTTAAGTTTCATTAGGTCCCATGTGTTTATTTTTGTTTTTATTTCCATTACTCTAGGAGGTGGGTCAAAAAAGATCTTGCTGTGATTTATGTCAGAGTGTTCTTCCTATGGTTTCCTCTAAGAGTTTTATAGTTACTGGTCTTACATTTAAGGCTCTAATCCATTTTGAGTTGATTTTTGTGTATGGTGTTAGGAATTGTTCTAACATCATTCTTTTACATATAGCTGTCTGGTTTTCCCAGCACCACTTATTGAAGAGACTGTCTTTTCAACATTGTATATCCTTACCTTCTTTGTCATAGATTAGTTGACCCTAGGTGCCTGGGTTTATCTCTGGGCTTTCTCTCCTGTTCCATTGATCTATATTACTGCTTTTGTGCCAGTACCATATTGTCTTGATTACTGTAGCTATGTAGTATAGTCTGAGGTCAGGGAGTCTGATTCTTCCACCTTCGTTTTTTTCCCTCGAGATTGCTTTGGCTATTCAGGGTCTTTTGTGTCTCAACACATATTTTAAGACTTTTTGTTCTAGTTCTGTAAAATATGCCATTGATAATTTGATAGGGATTGCATTGAATCTGTACATTGCTTTGGGTAGTATAGTCATTTTCACAGTATTGATTCTTCCAATCCAAGAACAGGGTGTATCCCTCCATCTTTGTCATCTTTGATTTCTTTCATCAGTGTCTTATAATTTTCTGAGTATAGGTCTTTTACCTCCTTAGGTAGGTTTATTCCTAGGTATTTTATTCTTTTTGTTGCAGTGGTGAATGGGATTGTTTCCTTAATGTCTCTTTCTGATCTTTCATCGTTAGTGTATAGGAATGTGAGAGATTTCTGTGCATGAATTTTGTATCCTGCTGCTTTACCAGATTCATTGATTAGCTCTAGTAGTCTTCTGGTGGCATCTTTAAGAATCTCTATGTATAGTATCATGTCATCTGCAAACAGTGACTGTTTTACTTCTTCTTTTCCAATTCGTATTCCTTTTATTTCTTTTTCTTCTCTGATTGCCATGGCTAGGACTTCCAAAACTATGTTGAATAATCGTGGCAAGAGCGGACAACCTTGTCTTGTTCCTGATCTTAGAGGAAATGCTTTCAGTTTTTCACCATTGAGAATGATATTTGCTGTGGGTTTTTCATATATGGTCTTTATTACGTTGAAGTAGGTTCCGTCTATGCCCACTTTCTGGAGATTTTTTATCATAAATCGGTGCTGAATTTTCTCAAAAGCTTTTCTGCATCTATTGAGATGATCATATGGTTTTTCTTCTTCAGTTTGTTAACATGGTGTATCACATTGATTGTTTTGCATATATTGAAGAATCCTTGCATCCCTGGGATAAATCCCACTTAATCATGGTGTTTGATCATTTTACTGTGTTGTTGGATTCTCTTTGCTAGTATTTTGTTGAGGATTGCTGCATCTGTATTCATTAGTTATATTGGTTTGTAATTTTAGTTTTTTGTAGTATCTCTGTCTCATTTTGGTATCGGGGTGATGGTGGCCTCGTAGAATGAGTTTGGACGTGTTCCTTCCTCGAATTGTTTGGAAGAGTTTGAGAAGCATGGGTGTTAAGCTCTTTTCTAAATGTTTGATAGATTTCACTTGTGAAGCCATGTGGTCCTGGACTTTTGTTTGTTGGAAGATTTTTAATCACAGTTTCAATTTCATTACTTGTGATTGGTCTGTTCATATTATCTATTTCTTCCTGGTTCAGTCTTGGAAGGTTATACCTTTCTAAGAATGTGTCCATTTCTTCCAGTTTGTCCATTTTATTGGCATAGAGTTGCTTGTAGTCGTCTCTTAGGATGCTTTGTATTTCTGCAGTGTCCATTTTAATTTCTCCTACTTCATTTCTAATTTTATTGATTTGAGTCCTCCATTTTTCACTTGATGAATCTGGCTAAAGGTTTATCAGTTTTGTTTATCTTCTCAAAGAACCAGCCTTTAGTTTTATTGGTCTTTGCTATTGTTTTCTTTCTTTGTATGTATTTCATTTATTTCTGCTGTGATCTTTATGATTTCTCTCCTTCTACTAACTTTGTGTTTTGTTTGTTCTTCTTTCTCTAGTTCCTTTAGGTGTTAGGTTAGATGGGGTTTTTTTTTGAGATTTTTAATGTTTCTTGAGGTCGGGTTGTATAGCTATAAACTTCCCTCTTAGAACTGCTTTTGCTGCATCCCATAGGTTTTGGATCCTTGTGTTTTCATTGTCATTTGTCTCTAGGTATTTTTTGATGTCCTCTTTGATTTCTTTGGTGATCTCTTGGTTATTTAGGAACGTATTGTTTAGCCTCCATGAGTTTGTGTTTTTTACCCTATAATTCATTTCTAATGTCATAGCATTGTGGTCAGAAAAGATGCTTGATATGATTTCAATTTTCTTAAATGTACTGAGGCTTGATTTGTGAACCAAGATGTGATCTATCCTGGAGAATGTTCCGTGCGCACTTGAGAAGAAAGTGTAATCTGCTGTTTTTGGATGGAATGTCCCATAAATATCAATGAAATCTCTCTGGTCTGTTGTGTCATTTAAAGCTTGTGTTTCCTGATTAATTTTCTGTCTGGATGATTTGTCCGTTGGTGTAAGTGAGGTGTTAAAGTCACCCACTATTAGTGTGTTACTGTCGATTTCCTCTTTTAGAGCTGTTAGCATTTGCCTTGTGTATTGAGGTGCTCCTATGTTGGGTGCATATATATTTATAATTGTTATATCTTCTTCTTCGATTGATCCCTTGATCATTATGAAGTATCCTTCCTTGTCTCTTGTAACACAGTCTTTATCTTAAAGTTTATTTTATCTGATATGTGTATTGCTACTCCAGCTTTCTTTTGATTTCCATTTGCATGGAATATCTTTTTCCATCCCCTCACTTTCAGTCTGTGTTCCTAGGTCTGAAGTGGGTCTCTTGTAGACAGCACATATTCGGGTCTTGATTTTGTATCCATTCGGCGAGCCTGTGTCTTTTTGTTGTAACATTTAATCCATTCACATTTAAGGTAATTATTGATATGTATGTTCCTATTACCATCTTCGTAATTGTTTTGTGTTTGTTTATGTAGGTCCTTTTCTTCTCTTGTGTTTCCCACTTAGAGAAGTTCCTTTAGCATTTGTTGTAGAGCTGGTTTGGTGCTGCTGAATTCTCTTCGCTTTTACTTGTATGTACAGCTTTTGATTTCTCAGGCGTATCTGAATGAGATCCTTGCTGGGTAGAGTAATCTTGGTTGTAGGTTCTTCCCTTTCATCTCTTTAAATATATCATGCCACTCCCTTCTGACTTGTAGAGTTTCTGCTGAGAAATCAGCTGTTAACCTTCTGGGAGTTCCCTTGTATGTTATTTGTCTTTTTTCCCTTGTTGCTTTTAATAATTTTTCTTTCATTTTTGTCAGTTTGATTACTATGTGTCACGGCATGTTTCTCCTTGGGTTTATCCTGCCTGGGACTGTCTGTACCTTCTGGACTTGGATGGCTATTTCCTTTCCCATGTTAGGGAAGTTTTCGACTATAATCTTTTCAAATATTTCTCGGATCCTTTCTCTCTCTCTCTTCTCCTTCTGGGACCCCTATAATGCGAATGTTGTTGCCTTTAATGTTGTCCCAGAGGTCTCTTCATTTCTTTTCATTCTTTTTTCATTTTTCTGTTCTGCAGCAGTCAATTCCACCATTCTGTCTCCCAGGTTGTTTATCTGTTCTTCTGCCTCAGTTATTCTGCTATTCCTTATAGTGTATTTTTCATTTCAGTTACTGTATTGTTCATCTCTGTGTGTTTGTTCTTTAATTCTTCTAGGTGTTTGTTCCTTAATTCTTCTAGGTCTTTGTTAAACATTTCTTGCCTCTTCTTGATCTTTGCCTCCCCTTTTTTTCCCAGGTCCTCGATGATCTTCACTATCATTATTCTGAATTCTTTTTCTGGAAGGTTGCCTATCTCCACTTCATTTAGTTGTTTTTCTGGGGTTTTATCTTGTTCCTTCATCTTGTATATAGCCCTCTGCCTTTTCATCTTGTCTATCTTTCTGTGAATGTGTTTTTTTTCCCACAGGCTGCAGGATTGTAGTTCTTCTTGCTTCTGCTGTTTACCCTCTGGTGGATGAGGCTATCTAAGAGGCTTGTGCACGTTTCCTGATGGGAGGGACTGGTGGTGGGTAGGGTTGGGTGTTGCTCTGGTAGGCAGAGCTCAGTAAAATTTTAATCCGCTTGTCTGCTGATGGGTGGGGCTGGGTTCCCTCCCTGTTGGTTGTTTGGCCTGAGGCAACCCAGCACTGGAGCCTACCCGACTCTTTGGTGGGGCTAATGGTGTACTCCGGAAGGGCTGACGCCAAGGAGTACTTCCCAGAACTTCTGCGCCAGTGTCCTTGTCCCTGCGGTGAGCCATAGCACCCCCTGCCTCTGCAGGAGACCCTCCAGTACTAGCACGTAGGTCTGATTCAGTCTCCTGTGGGGTCACTGCTCCTTACCCCTGGGTCCTGATGCATGCACTACTTTGTGTCTGCCCTCCAAGAGTGGAGTCTCTGTTTCCCCCAGTCCTGTTGAAGTCTTGTAGTCAAATCCCACTAGCCTTCATAGTCTTATTCTCTAGAAGTTTCTCCTCCCGTTCCTGGACCCTTCAGGTTGGGAAGCCTGACCTTGGGCTCAGAACCTTCACTCCAGTGGGTGGACTTCTGTAAAGTGTTCTCCAGTTTTTGAGTCACTGACCCAGCAGCAGTTACGGGATTTGATTTTATTGTGATTGCACCCCTCCTACCGTCTCATTGTGGCTTCTCCTTTGTCTTTGGATGCAGGGTATGTTTTTTGGTGAATGTCAGTGTCTTCCTGTGGATGATTGTTCAGCAGTTAGTTGTGATTCTGGTGCTCTCGCAAGAGGGAGTGAGCACATGCCTTTCTCCTCCACCATCTTGAACTAATCTTCTATACATTTTTAATGAGCTCCTCTACTTTTATGAAGATACTGTCAGTGTAAATTGAGGTTAATTAGATTTTCTTCCAATTTGCTATGAGGCGTCACCAGTCGTAAGATGTAAGAAATGTATGAAAGTCAAATAAAGAGGTTTGACACTCATAAGTTAAAAAACACTTATATGAATTTTCATCAAAATAAAAGAACAGAAACAAGCATTGCCTTATAATTCACACCCCCCATAAATTATGCACCATCTTAAAATCCTATTTTTGTATAAATATAGTTGGGACCATTGTACTTAAAACTAAAGTATGATGTGGTTTAAATGAGTATTTTTTCTTTACTGTAATTCATAGCTATGAAATCTCTTGGACCTTTGGTCATAAGTCCTGGTGGAAGATAGAGATAAAATGATGGCCGAAAGCATGAAAAAGTAGGAAAAAAAAGTTATTCGGTGCTTAGATGTTAAGCTAATTTTACCTTAAGAATACAGTAATAAGTCTCAGTCTCAGGGGGGTGAAGCCGTAATTTGGAATGTGACGTCAAGTAATTCATCAAATTCAAAGACTTCATTCAATATTGGTCAAATTCTTTGTTTACTTTGGGGATCAGATACAGACAATTTGTATGATTGAAAAAGGTCTTCCTTGGCACAGGAAAAATAAATTTCTTCCTTTGATTAAAAGACTTATAAATAGTGGAATATGGTAAATATATAGAAATATGTTTCTTTTTTGTCCTTTACCTTACGTTCAGATGGAAGGTTTGGGGTTGGTTATTAGAAGATGCGCCATAATAAGCAAATGTATGTAAGTCAGAATGTTCAAAAATAGTCCTGATTTCCAGTTGTCTGTCTATTATCATTAAAATATATTACGAATTTTCATATTTGCCAACCTTAACTATATATCGATGTGCCATATTTTCATGGTGCTCTGAAGGAGATTTGGCCAGTGTTGCAGCAGGTATGGGTTAGTAGAATATGTTCCAAAGATTATATTCAGGCCGACTCTGATATTCAGTCTGTATGTTCTGTGACCGGAAAAAGATTATCAACAGAGTCTACAAGCATAACACTAGGAATATTATTTTATGGTGCTCAAATCATCAATTGTCACTGGGACAGAGAAGCCAGTCATTAGAAGGAAGAATCAAAAAAAAAAAGAAACTCTTTGGTAGCCGTATTTTATCAATCTGCATCTCTGTGAGGAATTTTAAATAACAGTTCATATAATTATGGCAACCTCATAGATCATCTGGATTAAGCATGCATCCAGTATGAAATTATGCCATACAGCATCTGAGACAGATGGCTGGTCACAAATTCAGTCTCTGATTAAACATGGCGACTTAAAGCGTTCCAATTCCTGAGTCAGCCTGGTTTACTGTTGGACAGATCTACGTGGAGGACCTAAGAGGGAGTGTGAGACGTATAGAAGGAGGCACATTCTTCATCTGGGCTAAACATAAAATATGCCTTCTTATAGCTCCCACCCATTGACAGTAGATGGATATAACTGTGATGATGACAAAAGAACTGGTAGGAAAATTGTAAGAAACCCCCCCTGGTCCAGGACCTCCATTAGATGGAATATTATTTTTGCAACCACAAGAATCCAAACAGGCTGTGAATGTGCAGTCAAGGTAATGGCAGTGCCTTAATATCTTTACACTATACTACTAACAGGCTTTAAAACACCTGCAAATTTTTAGTTTATTTCCTTCTTCTCACATTTACCAACAAATCCATCTCTTAGGAAAATCAAGTCATGATGAATACACTGTCCTTCCACAGGGACTAAATCGGAAAAGCAATCTAATAGTTTCTTCTCTTTTCTTCACAGTCTTTTTATAGTTTAAACGTAAGAATATGGTTTTGTGCTGAGAAATTTCACAGTCTGACCCCAAAGTGCCACATTGTACTTTAATTATAATGTTGTTCACTAGTATGGGGGTGAAACTGACTTACTGCAACAGCTCTATATTTTAATTGCATGAACTTCTACTTGTTTAGAATGAACCGTATGATTCATTCTCATTCTAAAAATTTAATACACATCTAATTAAATACATTATTCAATGAGATTAATTGTGTGAATTAATTTGTGGAAAAATGAATATCCGAGGGTAAAGCATTACATTGCTAATGGCAAAAAAAATAAAAACTGAATTTATAGGGAATTATGATGCCATCAAAAGAGATATAGATCTGTCCATATAGTCACAGGCATGTATTTCTTTTGATGGAAACCTTCTTAGGCTGCATCAATGAGTTGTGAAAAACAAATTTTATCAATTTAATCAGACATGCTAATTGGTTGAATAAACCCATCACATAATTTCTTTTGGAATCCTGTAGATGAAACAAACTATTCGTTGAAAAGGAAGCAATTCAATAAGTTCTTATAAGGAGACAGCCTAAATTGGAGTCTTCGCTATGCCCAACAGAAAGGTTTATTATTAGTCCATGGGTTACCTTTGGGGCGTGCGTGTGCGCACACTGTGTGTGTGTGTGTGTGTGTGTGTGTGTGTGTGTGTGTGTGTGGTTGGCTGTGCTGTGGGCATAACCTCCTCCTGAGTAATGATCATCATCATTGTATTCATTAAGTCATTTAAAGTAGTAAAATAAAAATATTGAATTAATAGTTAATAATTAATAATAATTCATTCAGGGCACTAAAATAAGAGTACAAGAGTATTTGCTTAATAGGGTTGTGGTGAAGATTAAATAAGTTAATATGAATAAAGTACTTGGAAGAGATTTTAGCATCCAGTAAAAATTCCTTACTGTTATCTTTTTCCATTTGGTTCATAAATATCAAAAGCTTATTATAGGCCAGGTGCTGTGCTAGGCTTGATGATAAAATGTTGAAAAAACAGTTGTGGTTGGTTTCTGTTCCCATGGAGTTTATAATCTTGTAGAGGATCCAGGCATTGATCACACATCATTGTAAAATTGTAACTGTGTTAAGTGCTCTGAGGGCCTGTTACATGATGCTTTGGGAGCTTGTTATGAGGGAAAAGTGGTGAAATAGCTATTATTCTGGGCCAATTATTGAACTTGTGAAATTGAATTATGATAAGGATTCCCAATTTCCTTGGATTTTTGTCACTTTTTGCAGTGACCATCTTTTTTGGCATGCTTTGATGTGGAGAATTTCTTTCATTAATCTCCCCATCTTTATGAACAAACATAACAAATATTTATTGAGTTAATACTACGTTCAGGACACTATACATACTATAGGAGATGTAAAGATGAATAAGACATGGCTCTTCTCGGAGTTCACAATTTCATGGCAAGAGACAGTTTTACACACGAGTCCTAACATGGTCATGATAGGAAATTTTATCCTTCACTTTTCTTCAGCTATTCCATGGCTGCTTAGAAAAGTGTCTGGAACATAATGTGCACTCAGTAGTTTTTATTATTATTGATGTCATTATTATCATTGGGCAAGACATTATAGGAACTGATACTGGAGCAATACATCAGGTCCAAATTATAGAAAGATTTGCATGGTTGTCAAAACCCATCACTTCTCACCACAGCTGACACTCCAGCCCTGATCCATCTGCCCTTTTTTATCCATCATCTCTCACCTGGACTGTTAAGTAGTCTCCTCACTGTTCTCCCTGCCTCTTCTTTTGCCCTCTTACATTTTAGAAGAACAGAATTATCCTTAAAGTGTAAGACAAATTGTGTGATGCCTCTGCTAAAAATCTCTAGTGGCTTCCAGTTTCAATCAAAGTAAAAGCAAAAAACCCCCAAAACAAAAAAACCCCAAAAACCTACCTTGGCCTAAAATACTCTACAGATCTGTGTTCCTACCATGTCTGCAACGTCGTCTTTTACTCCTCCCTCTTCACTCATGTTCCTCCGGTTGCAAAGGCCTCATGGCTGTTCCTTAAATACAGTACACATGTTCCCATCTCAAGACCTTTGCCCTCGCTATTCCACATTTCTGGAAAATTCTTTTCCTAAACATCAGCATAGCCTATCCTTTCTTTCTTTCAGGACTCTGTGCAAGTAGGTCTTTCAGTGATCATCCTAGGACACAATATTTATCATTACCTCAAATAATGTAGTTCAGTGCATTTTTAAAAACTCTCTGACAGAAACCATAACCATCTCATTCACTGCTATATTCTCAGCAGTACAACAGTGCCTAATTATTGAATTTTCAATAAATATAAGTTGACTTAATAATATAATGAATTATCCTAATTGTATAACTCAAGTTTAAGGAATCTTAAAATTCTAGTCCAATCCCAAACCAAATTGATGTTTCGGTTGTCATTTAAGTCCTCCAAAAATGGGCATTGTTTCATCAGGCAGTCAATTAGTACAATTTTGACTCAGTTAATATTCTATTTTGTAATTACTTGGTTTTGTGTGTGTACATTAAATACTTAGATTATACTAGGAATACTAGATTATACATAACTGTATGTAAGTGGTCGTGACTTACTGTTTTATAATCCCCATCCATCTTTTTTGTACACAAAAATGCTCGTAAATGTGAGTTTTCCAACACCCCTTTAATGACGGGCACTAGGCTTTGTGCTTTAGGTCTGTACTTCTCAAATTAACTGTAGTGTTAGAACAGGTTTGTTTTTTCCTAATTCAATATGGGTTAACAATTTTTTAAAATCCAATAAAGCACATTAATATGAAAATGATGTATAAAAACAAAGAAGTGATCCAAGCCTAATTTTTAAATTATTATTAGTTTCAAGAGACATAAACTTTATCATGAATGGTTTTTTTAACACTTCCTCTCAATTTCTGTACTCATCACAGACCAGAATAAAATGGTTCCTGGACCAGCATTTGTATCCAGAGTTCAATTCGAATGGCACTGCTTTAGTTGTTAATTTCCATCACAGCTCTACATGTAAATATTTGTAGTCCAACTTTTTGAAAAGTACAAGTTCACTCTCAGAGGTATCTAGTGAAGACCATTTAGATAGTAAGCAAATGACCTCAGATTTTAAATCAGGCTGGTCTGTTTGCAGTGCATGAATATTTTATTCCTTTTCTCCTATGTGTTCACCCTCTCCCTCTATACAGGATCCTTCCCATCAGCATTTCAATATATAGTAGTATTTTACAACATTAAAAAGTTATTATTTGACCAGTCCTCTCTACCTACTACCTACCACCCCTTCAGCTTACTACCCAGCCCTAAATTTCTGAAAGAGTTGCTTTTACTTTATCTGCCACTGCATGACCCATTTCTCTTCAACCCACTCAGATCTGGCTGCTGTCTCACTGCTCTACTAAGGTCACCCGTAAACTCCATAATTCAAACTCAAATGGATTTTTAAATGTACTCATCCCGTTTCATCTTCCACAACATTTGATGAAGTCGAGCATGCCCCTCTTTTCAAAACATTCTCTTACTCTGGATTTCATGACACCATGCCCTTCTGATTTTCTTCTTACCTCTCTGCTTTTTTCTTCTCTGTGTCCCTTCAACTCCCCTTTATCATCCTTCATAGTTGGAGTTCCTTTGGGATATGTCCTGAGCTCTCACCTTTTCTGTATCTAAATACTCCTCTGAAGTCATCTCGTAGTCTTCCATGGCTTCAATTGCAAGCCTCAAGACACTTGACTCAGAATTTCTATCTGAATCCCTGATCTCTCCTCACATCTTCAAACGTGAGTATCTTTATTGTACTAGTCATATTTTTTATTTTCACTTATTTTATGATCTTTGGACATGTTAAAAATCTTGCTAGCTAAGGAGGGACTGCCCCTCCTGGACTAGCCCATTCTTCAGGTTACCAAAGGCTGGGAGCAAAATCAACCAAGGCTGAGGCTATAGCCCCAGCTACCTCCTCCTTTAACTCACACACACCAAGCCAATAGTAGTTCTCTTTCCC
>NW_006780523.1:1383974-1398813 GCF_000442215.2 Lipotes vexillifer
CTTTCCCTAACTCATCTCAGTGCCAGCTATCAGGCAACTAGAAACCGCCACTACAGCCAGAGTCCCCTGGAATTGTTCACATTTGACAATTCTAAGCTGCTGCTTCTACCCTGCCTTGACTTTCCCAAGGAAACCCCAATAAAGGCTCTGGCCTAGACTTTCCCCGCATTCTTGTCTTCTGCCACCTAACTAAACCTCGTGTTTCCCCTTTGGTCCTATGTGGCATTCGGCGATCCCGCATCTCTGGGACCTGTGAGTATAATAAACTTCTTCCTTCCAAGACTCATTCTCATTTCCTCCTGTGGCCACACTGACTTTCCCACACAACATCCAACATTTATAGTTGTATAACTTATGTATACTAAGATGCTTCACATGCGTATATAATGCAGTATGTCCAATCCTGAAATGACCATTTTTCCCTCCAAACCTTTTCCTTCTGCTGGTATTTCCCATCAGTAGATGGAAACATGTGATTCCAGTATGCATAATGGAGAAACTTCAATCTTTTCTTAGTTTCTTTTCTCCATTCATCACTCACTGTTCAAGTCATCTGTAATGCAGTCTCCAAACTCTCTCAGATATATTCACTTTTCTACCATTTCTACAAGTATCAGCCCTGGCCACCGTCTTCTCTACACTGGACTCCTAACTAGTTTTCCTCTTTCCACTCTTACTCCTACCATTCCAATCTATTCTCCACCCAACAGCCACATAATCTATTATTTTATCTTGTTTTTCCTGAAATGGATCCAATTTTAATCTGTTATCTCAGATTATGATGAATGGGACTCCTTCCTTTCTATTAAGTGAGACAGTATGTATAATATATCTATACCTTACCTAATATTCATAAAGTAATTTATTGAGCCATGACAAAGTTATTGGTCCCAGAATTATTTTCTCTTCTATAAAAAAACTAAAAAACTAGAGAAACACATTAAATATGTTTTCAGACAGACAGTGGAAAGCAGGCAGTTAAGGAGTGTAATCACTGAGAAAAGAGAAATCAATGAGGTGAGTACTGTGATCCCCCAGGATTTCTCCCTGGAGGCGATTTCAGGGCTATCGTGCAATGAGAGGCAATCCCATCATATCCCAGTAGTCTTCTTGAGATGAGGAGACTGAATTCAGATGTGGGAAAGAATAATAAAGGAGGGCAACATAGAAAAAGGGCTCCAGGAAACCTACATATTGATCCCCTTGCATCTTTGACTGAATGAACATTTTATAGGGTAAATTTCCATGAGAGGAGACAGAGAACAACTGCCAGGAAGCTGTATGCTGAACAATTCCCAGAACTCAGGCAGGTCTGAGAGCTATGTTCAGCAGCTAGAGTAGAAAGAACTCCTGAGCACCCCGAGCATTCAGTAAAGACACCAGAATGGTCAGGCCTCAGGAGTGGACCAAAAATAGCCTCAAAGTAAAAGATACTTTTGGCCCACTTTAACCACACTTAAAAATAAGCCTCAAAAGGATCAGGCTGATGCACAAATACTTGGGAAAATATCAAGTCTTTGTGAAGGAATAAAGCAAAATCCATACAGCCAATAATATAACATTACATTGTTCAGCAACCAATCAAAACGTCATGAATGTGTGATGAAGCAGTTTAATGTAACACATAACCGAGAGGAAAATCACACAAAAGAAACAGACACCACAATAACAGATATGATGGAATAAGTAGACGGAGACTTTAAAATAGCTATTATAGATAAAATCAAGGATTTTTAAGGAAATATGAACATAAGGAGAAACCTACAGAATATAAAAAAACAAATGGACTGCTGGAGTAGAAAAATACAATATCTGAAATGAAACAAAAATAAAATAGATGACTGAGTGGGCTTAGAAAATTCAAAACTACTGGATAAAAGATCAGTAAAATTGAAGGTAGAATGAAAGAAACTGCCTTAACTGAAAGAGAAAAAAAACAGCAGAAAAACAGGAATGTCTTAGAAATTATTATTCCTGAGGAGCCTCAGGAAACATGATGACTAAATGTAATTTGTCTCTAGATGGGTTCTGGAACAGAAAAAGCACGCTAGGTAAACACAAAGGAAATGTGAATAACATATGGACTTTAAGTAGTAAAAATGTGTCACTAATGGTTCATTACTTAAGACAAATCTATTCTAGTATAAGATCTTAACAGTGTAAGAAGCGAATGATGTCAGCACTTGTCACTCCCTGAAATGTCAATTTGAACAACTATCTGTGTACAAAAATACCATCACAAGAGCTAAGGATTCCAGGTGAGAGATGATAGCACTTGAGTGAAGCACAGAAATAAATATATTTAGTCTTTGCCCCTGGTTCCTGGCACAAAGCTTCTCAAACCTTTGGAATTTCCTGTGTGATAGGCCTGTCTTTTGAGCTTATGCTAATGAGACCACTTAGGGTAGTATCCCTAGATAGTCTCAGGATGGATCTGGTAGCCCGGAAGTTCTAAGGTTTCGGGGATTGGAACTTTTGGCCATAACTCCCTGACTTCTGGGAAGGGGTGGGGGATGGACTGCAGATTAAACTCCAGAAAAACTCTTCAACAAGATTTGAAGAGCTTCCATGTTTGTGAATGCATTCACATCCAGGAAGGGTAGTACATCCCAGTTCGGGATATCTCTGGACCTTGCCCTGTGTACCTCTTCATCTAACTGTATCTGTATCCTTTATGATAAACT
This sequence comes from Lipotes vexillifer, assembly GCF_000442215.2. Lineage (NCBI taxonomy): Eukaryota > Metazoa > Chordata > Mammalia > Artiodactyla > Lipotidae > Lipotes > Lipotes vexillifer. The sequence goes on from NW_006780523.1 coordinate 1,386,659, forward strand.
GGTAAGCATAAGAAAATGTTTCTCTGGGTTCTGTGAGTGGCTCTAACAAATTGATCCAACCCGAGGAGATAACAACCTGGACTTGAGGTTGGCTTCTGAAGTAGGGGGGGTGGGGCGGACCGATCTTGTAGGTCTGAGACCTTAACCTGTGGCATCTGACACAATCTCTAGGTAGATAATGTCAGAATTGAGTTAAGTTGTGGGACACCCCACTGTTATCGCAGAACTTGATGGTGTTGGGAGGAAACGCACCATGTACCCTCCAACAAACAATAGGGATCAGTTGCAGTGTGCTAAGGGCAGAAGATAAAATAATGAACGAGAAGCAACCCCTAGTCTTAAAGAGTTTAAGTTTAGCACTATATGCTTCAGACCAACTGACTCCCAAAATTAATTGTAATTAAAGTATATTTGGAAAACAAAAGGAGATAGCATTGTTCATATCTACCATTTCACTCTTCCTCACACATTTTTTTCCTTTAATCAATTGCTATCAGATTTTCCTTCTTTTTTATATTATTAGGAAAACAGAATTTACCAATTGATGATCTCTGGGAAAATTCCTGTAAGTAAATTGAGAAATCAAATGTGTGGAGTACATTGAAGAAAAAAAAAAAATCCTTCTCTGATAGTTTGACATGAAATACTACTAGGATAACATTCTGAGATGTGATCAAAATGAATTTAAAAGTGTATGGGGTTGGCCAAAAACTTCATTCAGGTTTGTCTAGTATCTTATGGAAGAACCCAAACGAACTTTTTTGGCCAACCCAACGTTGACCAAAACAACGTTAAGGTGGTACAGATGACCTGGAGGCGTTTTACAAGGGGAAAATAATTATTAAGGAAATGACATTTGGCTTTAGAAAAATGCTAAATGAAGCTGAAATTCATTCTTGGGCCAACTACACTGTTTTCTTTGCAGGCAGTTACAGGATTTTGAATGTCACTAGTAGGTGAATATGACTCTCCTTTCAAGTACAACAAAACCCAGAAAACCAAGTGTTTGCTCATCATGTTTCTCAAAGACTTAATAGGAATTCATGGGACAGAATGCATAAAATGAAAATAAAATTTGGGCCAAAATTCTGGATAATGGTTGAGCAATAGAAATACCTACATCCATCCACTTTCGCTACCACTTCTCTCACTCTTGTCCAAGGAATCGTCATCTCAGATCTAGATCATTGCAATAAGCCTACTAAGATGCTACCCCTGCTTCTTCCCTTGCCACCCTTCACAGATTATTTTCCACAGTGCAGTTCAAATAATCTTGTTAAAATATAGGTCAGAAGACAGCTCTCCTCTGTTGAAAATTTTCAGTGTTTTCCCACTTAAAAAAACAAAAGAAACAAATGCAAAGAAAGAAAAGCACTACTACAACCAAAAAAAACCTCACAATTTTTACCTCTCTGAGCTCATTTCCTACTAAATTCCTCTTGCTTTGCCTACACTAGCCTCCTTGGTTTATTGTTTTGTTTATTAATATTTTAAGTGTGCTCTACCTCAGAGCCTTTGCACTGGCTGTTCCTTCTGCCTGGAATAGTCTTCCCCCAGATATCCTTATGACTTGCTTCCTTACCAAGTTCTCAGTCTTTACTCAAATACCACCTTTTCAGTGAGGCCTTCCCTTCTGGGCACTTTACCAAAAATCCCCCCCCCTCCCCCGCCAAATCTTCCTCCCCTACTTGTTTTCTAGAGCTCAAATGCTCTAGGTAAATCTCATCTAACACACTATATATTATATTTATTTTCTGTCTGCCCTAATCCAGTGTAAGCCCCATAAGTGTTCAGGCTCTATACTTTTGGCACTTTGTTAAGTGACTGACTTACCTCATTAAGTGACTTACATTTCTGTTGAGTAAATCTCCCTAGTCCCCTCCAGTTCTAATATTCTGAGAGGTGCTAATATTATACATGATTGTCTTGTTGATGGAACCACTGTGTTCTGTGTGATTTTAAGTGTATTAATCAGTGGTGTGCTAGTAAATGTTCAACACTTAATTTTCTGAGAAGAAAGGCCCTGGTTATAGCATTTGCTAAATTCCATGATGAAAATGAACATGGGCTTTGGATGAAATGTTCACAACTGCCTCTCATGAGCTGGTATAAGCCATAAATAGCACAAAATGGATTAGCACATCTAATGGACCCAATCACCAGAGGAGGCCGGTATTATTTTAGACATTTTTCACATAGGGAAAGTGCTACACAGAGAGCATAAGTATGCCCCCAAGGTCACATAGCTAGGAAGTAATCTAATTTGCATATGTCTTAAGATTGACTCCAGAACCTATGCTGAAAGAAATTCAGCTATGCTGCAGGCCTTAGACAAATTACGTGAAATAAAAATAAGATATTAAAGTGAGGAAAATTATAACCATCTGTAGTATGTATATTCTTTACGTGTCAGCCAAGAAGCTACGTTAAAAATTTTTTTTGAATCTTTAAAAAATACCTCAGTTTCCCAAGGAGAGGGCCAAGGCTGTGTGATCTGGTTAGGCTTCTCTTCAGACCACTGAAAATCACTATTCAATTGAGAATAATCCCAAGTGCTTGGTCAGATACATTCAGCATCCTCAGTACCACTTTGAAATACATTGATAGGAACTGCAGGAAAGAGAAAACATTTTTGTGTTTTCTAAGTTTTCTCTTATTTCATTTTAGTGGGATTCCTTGGTGAAATCAGAATCTTACTGAACTGGAAATAGAAAATCTAGACTCTCTCTTTCTTTTCGTAAAGATAAGATACCTAGTGGAACGCATTCCTATTTCTCTCTCTTTTTTAAAAATAATTTATTTTTGGCTGTGTTGGGTCTTTGTTGCTACGTGCGGGCTTTCTCTACTTGCGGCGAGCAGGGGCTACTCTTCATTGTGGTGCATGGGCTTCTCATTGCGTTGGCTTCTCTTGTTGCAGAGCATGGGCTCTAGGCGCGCGGGCTTCAGTAGTTGTGGCACGCAGGCTCAATAGCTGTGGCTCGTGGGCTCTGGAGCGCAGGCTCAGTAGTTGTGGCACATGGGCTTAGTTGCTCCACGGCATGTGGGATCTTCCCAGACCAGGGCTCGAACCCGTGTCCCTTGCATTGGCAGGCGGATTCTTAACCACTGTGCCACCAGGGAAGTCCCCTATTTTTCAACAGGGCAATAATTCTGAGTTATAATGCAGTAATTTTGTTAGGTACTACATGGTTTTTACATTGTATAGTCATTATAATCAGTCACCAAATCAATGACTCTCATTAGAAAGCAGTCTTTCTTTTATTACCATTAATTTAACCTGTTTGGAAGTCCTTATTAAGAATTCATCTAGTAAAGCCACGACAGTTACATGGATTAGATAAACTTGCTCTACTGCCTCGAGAGCTGAAAATAGATTTTGTTTGTCATATAAGATTAATTAAAAATATTTAATGCAATGTGACCTTTATTCTTACATCATGAAACATTGAGTAACGATATCTATTTACTATGCATATTATGTATAAAGAATGTATTTATGATAGCTGTGAACCAAATTGGTTAAATGTAAAGAAATCAAATGCAGTATTGAACAGTTAAGCAACTGTGTTACATTATTTTAGATATTGACCTTTGGAGATGGAAAGAAAGCATTTTTTTTTTTTTTTTTTCTTGCGCCATGCGGGCCTCTCACTGTCGTGGCCTCTCCCATTTGCGGAGCACAGGCTCCGGACGCGCAGGCTCAACGGCCATGGCTCACGGGCCCAGCCGCTCCGCGCCACGTGGCATCCTCCCGAAACGGGGCACGAACCCGCGTCTCCTGCATCGGCAGGCGGACTCTCAAGCACTGCGCCACCAGGGAAGCCCAGAAAGCATTTTGAGGAAGAATCAGAGTCACCAAATTTTATTTTCAGAGGAATAAGTACTTCTGGACACCATCTGGTCAACCCATGGCATTTAAAATGAAACAATGTTTGCAGTATTGAAATCAGCTATTGAAATAACACAGAAGAATATGGAATTGTCACTGGTGTAACTTGCAGGTGTGCTATAATTTTGACTATAGTCTATTGCTGTTATAAAAATTCAGGAGTTGTAAGTTTTCTCACAGAGGTTTGGACTAGAGAACTGGCTGTAACAGAAACACTTGAATGTACTTGTAAAAACAGATTTCTAGCCCCACCTCATATCTGTTCAACCAATATACATAGGCAAGGCCCTCCAAACCTAAGATTCAAGGATTTGATGAGGCTACTATTAAAATCAATGGTGTAAGTCACTTCTTTCACATGATAAGTTAATTTTATTAAGTTTCAAGTGGTGTGTGTGTGTGTGTGTGTGTGTGTGTGTGTATGTATGTATATATTTATTTATTGGAATAGAAATGGAATTAGGGCAACATTTTAGTAGTTTGTGTTTTATTATTTTATTTATTTATTTATTTTTTTGCGGTACGCAGGCATCTCACTGTTGTGGCCTGTCCCGCTGTGGAGCACGGGCTCCGGACGCGCAGGCTCAGCGGCCATGGCTCACGGGCCCAGCCGCTCTGTGGCATGTGGGATCTTCCCAGACCAGGGCACGAACCCGTGTCCCCTGCATCGGCAGGCGGACTCTCAACCACTGCGCCACCAGGGAAGCCCAGTTTGTGTTTTTTCAGAAAGGAAAATATTGTGGAAAAAAAATTAAAAACATTGGACATGATAGAGCAATGTTAAACAAAAAAATCGATTGGGGCATGGGAGACTCATTTTTGCTTAAAAAGTAGTTAAAAAGCATAAGATGGGGTTGTCTTTACAAATTGATTGAAGTCTACACAAATGTAGAGGCCTGAACTGTGATCCAAATTCTCAGTCTAATGCCTTTTATGCTTACTTTAGTGAACTTTGACCAGTAAGAGATCAATGTTTGTGAAAGAAAAAATGTTTGATCAGAGTATTGGAGCTCTTCTGACAATTTTTGTTTATATATGTTTTGCTTATAATCTAATTATGGTGGGATCTACAATCAGAAAACAATACCGGGGCCACAGCAATCTAGAAAATACGTAATATAGAAAGCAACAAGTGTCCACTGGTGGCATAGTGTGTAGAATTCCCGATGGAACTTGTCAAGTAAGTGAACAAAGGGCCTATGGAGAGCTTTAGACAGAAAACCAAATGATAGACTAATTATGAAGCTGAGCATTAGTGTCACTCGACATTCCAAAGACAGTCTACAATGTGTTATGAGGCCCTGATTTGACTTTTAATGTGGATAAGAGAGAGAACTAAATTAGCCTTCATGGAAGTCATTAAAACAAACTTCACCCATGCACTTTTCAGCCAGAATTCATTGTAAAATTGTCATCATGGGAGAAAAACCTGGCATATAAGAATAATGATTTTTGTCATAAGTTGGCACACTTCCCAGGTGAGAAAACAGAGAACCTGTCTCCTACAAACTATGTCCTCTACCCCTGTCAAAGAGTGAACTAATCTTAATCCTTCACAATAAAGGAGTCAGGACAATTTGAATTTGAATCACAACTCTGTATGGGGAACATTTTATAAGGCTGAAACAAAGGTTTTAATTTGCTGTGCCTCAGTTTCTCTAATTACAAAGAGAGAATCAAATTCTGTATTATCCATTATCCTTACACGGGGGGCTGTGGGAATTAGCAACGATATGATTGATATGTCCTTCAAATATAGGACACGTGAGAGCAGTACTTGATAACATGGAAACAATAGTTTATGATTAGTGGGCAAAATCATTACTTTGCCTTTCTGGCACAGAATGCGTAATTTGAACATAAAGTCAGAGAGAAAAAATAGTATTTGAGTGGAAGATCTTAAAAATTCGAATGATTTTATATCTGTGTATAAACTTAACTAGAATGTATGTGCATTGAATTGTTTTAAAATACAAATTCTTTTAGGTCAAAAGGGGAATTATTTTTGTGACTGAGTATGTGAAAAATACCTTCTAACAGTGGATGTCACTCCAAAATCCATCTATTGCCTTTTTTCCTTTTTGTTCATTAAATTATATATGTATTCTTGGCATTCAGAGACTCCACACACTACTGTTACTCTGTCTTACCTATACTTTTAACAATATATATTTAAGGACGTTTCTACTGTGATTTCTTAGGACACTTCAGAAAGAATTATGAAAGATGGCACATCTTCCTGCTGGATATGCATATTTGCTGACAATAAGAATTGGTCCACTTAAATTTTTAAGGAGCTAGAACAATCTCAAACGAAATGTAAAATCAATAGCTTGTGCATTTTTTATAGAACGTACTAGCTAAGCCAAGTATTAGAGATGAAAGTTAGAGATTAAAATAGACACAGTATATGGTGATTTCGCTTTTGGTGTTAGATATCCTTTCCTAAGTGGAAGGGATGTGTTCCAGCCAAGTTTTTTGTAAAATGAATTTATGTTAAGTGAATCTTCCTTTCCAATGGACTTCTAATAGGAAATTAAAAACTTATTCTGCTGGTTATAAAACAACTCTTATTGACTCCTAGATATATTAAAATCATCCTGAGGAATGCAGGAGATGTTTGAAAGTTGCATTTAGATGCAAAATTATTGCTTTTTGATAATGATCAGTGGCTATGTTGTACATATACAGTATCTGAGTTTCTAGGAAGGAAAGAGGCCATTTGAATTTTAACATCTTCCTTTGTAATAATATTTACCCTCGAATCGAGTTTACAATTGTACATAACGTGGAAGGCAGTAATAATGCCCGAAATTCAGAATAAGTCTGGAAAATTTAAAAAAATACTAAGATTAAAAATAAAATACCGTAAGATGTCAGTGCTTCTGGTAACTTGAGAATCTGTCTCACTGACTGCCCCGTTCTCCCTATAATGGCTTGTTAATTGACTTCCATTGTGTATATCATTAGGATATTGCAGTAAATGGTGTCCCAATATCCTGCACAAGTAAGGCTCTCAAGACTTAACAGTTGCACAGAGCTCTTTCGCAGGCCCCCATCACCTTAACTGTGTTAATATCACAACACTGACAATTCTTTCTGCATTCTTAATATTCCTTGAGCTCACTGACCTCTTTTAAGGTGTCTCTTGAGATCATCCATGAATTTTTACAGTTGACTCGGAAGGGAGACAATTGAAGTATTAGAGTGAAATACTAAAATGCTCCCTCCTTGCTGAGCGAGGGAAGTTTAAGAAAGTCCTCGCCGAGTCTAGTAGTTGCCTGGCAACTGTGTGCTTAACCATTAGCATATTAGTGGGTGGTGCCTGTGTTGACTACTTTTCTCCCGAAGTAAAGACTTGTTAATTGACTTTCAGTGGTATCTTTAGGACATATTAGCATAATTGTGTTTTTGAGTTTGAAAAAAGATTATTATGATGTTGAAGCTAGCAAAATAGTATTAGCTAGCTTCAGCAGGTCTGATGTGAAGTCGTATGCACTCATTAGTTAATGCTGCTTTCAGGCAAATTAGTAAAGTTAGATGTTTGTCAGTTGTTAATGTACTATCTTAACTAATGCAAATGACATGACATTACAGCTGGACCTATGCCTCTGAGTAACAGTGAAACAATCAACTAACTTACCACTTTGACTCTGTGATGTTAAACCATCAATTCAATATTTTTTCCCTTATGAATGACTTAGTTGTTGGGAAAATTTAGTTGTTGTCACGTTGTGGCTTCTATTTTTTAGAAATGAATGAAAAACACATTAGTCCCCAGAATAAGTCAATCTCAGATAGCTTTAACAAATCTATTGAAAAGAAGCACCATTGTGCAGGTTAAAGTTGGAGGTGGTATTTGATAAACAAATGTGTGAACCTGCTCAGTGAGCCATTACTCTAAATGGAAAAGTTGTAGACCCACTTCTTTATATTCTTCACAATTGCAGATCTGCTCCATGAATGGTAATTCATGTTTTAAAGTATGAGCAAACTTGATTACGTAGCCCCAGATATATAATGAAACAGAAGGCTAATGCTTGGGCTGATTCTGCCCTAAGTAAAATCCATCTGTTTACTACTCAGGCAGCATGCAATTCAGCTTTGTTTGAGTAGAACAAGATCTATACTTGAGGCTATTCTCTCTCCAGTAATAGAAAGGCATAGGGAAATATTTTAGTAAGACTTATGCATTTTGTAAAGATGGGGTTCCCAGCAAGCTCCAAGTATATACTGTCTCTCAAATTTGGTCAATGCAGAAATGCCACATGGGATGCTTGCTGATCTTCCCATAGACACTAGCCTATAATCATGTATGTAGAGATCCTGGAGGCACTCAAGAAAGGCAGCTAATTTTTTTAAATTGCCGTATAGTTGACTTACAATGCTGTGTTAGTTTCTGGTGTATAGCAAAGTGATTCAGTTATACATATATGTGTTCTTTTTCATATTCTTTTCCATTATGGTTTATCACAATATATTGAATATAGTTCCCTGTGCTATACAGTAGGTCCTTGTTGTTTATCCATTCTATATATAATAGTTTGCATCTGCTGGCCGCTGACTATTAATTTCATGTAAAAGGAATCGAGATTAGGTAAGGGAAATTTATAGTAGATGTTTGTTTAAAGGTCTGCAGATTATCTTTTTAGATTATTACGAAAGTGTGAAACAGAACTTTGAACATGCCACTTTTGGAAGTATGGTTCTGACATAGACATCGTTATTTCTGAGTGGACTGCCGTATTCATATTATGTTTGATATTTGAAAAAGGATATTTTGATCAGCCATGATCACCACATCAGGATTTCCCACCCTGCACCAAAAGACAAATTTATTCTGCCTATACGTACTTCTATATAAAGTCTAGTAAATTTTGAGACCAAGCTCACTCGTGAAACCTTCTGTAACTCCTGCTCTTTCCTCAGTATGCTGACAGCACTTTGCTTAAATTTCTAATAGAGCAATTTTTTCCTTCTTGCTTTTTTTTTTTTTTTTTTTTTGGTTTGCGGGCCTCTCAGTGTTGTGGCCTCTCCCGTTGCAGAGCACAGGCTCCGGACGCGCAGGCTCAGCGGCCATGGCTCACGGGCCCAGCTGCTCCGCGGCATGTGGGATCCTCCTGGACCGGGGCACGAACCCGTGCCCCCTGCATCGGCAGGCGGACTCTCAACCACTGCGCCACCAGGGAAGTGCCTTTCTTGCTTTTTTTAATGGTATACATTTCCCTCAACTCTGTGAGATTGCATACTCCTTGAAAGCAGAGATTATGCATTAGCCATATTCAGATCCCTCGTACAAGACTCACATAGTGGAGACTCCATAAATATCCTGTTGAATTGAATCTTGAAAAGTAATCCATTTCATCCATGAGCAAGGAATTAACAATTCGTATGTCTTGATTGAGGACCATTTGCTTCCTGAAAATGTCCCAGGGTAGAAAAATGGAGGAGGCCGAGAGTGTTCCTCATAGTGTGCTAAATATAGCCCTAGCCAAGAGACTCATGGGAATAACAAGCAAGCTCTTGGACACTTAAGGCCAATAATAATAAGCAGACAAACAGAAGATAGGCAGGAAGGTTAAAACACCTACATTTTATATTTCTTTGAATTATGGTCTTCAGTTGGTATCTTATATGTTACTATCCAGAATGGTATTCATATTCAGGAGTATAATATGTAAAAGTGCCTTGCAAAATCCTGAAATTGCGTCCGAATGAGTTCTATCATTGTTACTTTGGAGTATTCTACTCCCTAAAGTCTATGCTGTTTCATGGAAACAGGGTCCTAAAGAGGTAATTAACAATCCCCTCATGGGAAAGACTGCAGAAAGATCCCTTTGAAGTGATGGCAAACAGAACAACTAACTTGGTAATTTAGGATTTTTTGTTCTTGTAACAACGTTTTCAGTAAAGTATTTATTAGCATTTCTCTGTACCTTAAGAGAGGTACCTGCAGTTTTAAGAAAATGTCATCAGAGTTGTGAGTTATAATTGAACTGATGAACTGTTCAACTATGTTGAAATTGAACTCTAATTTGCACCATAACATTAAGCAAATTTCTTCTGGAAACAAACAAAAAAATCCCTGCACCCCTTTTTGTATATTGCAGTTGCAATAAAATGTGAGCTGAAAGCCACTTGATTTACAAGAGGTATATTTACAAACAAAATCCCTACTGATGCACTATTGCTTCTGCATATTTACAAAGAACAATTTATAAATGTAGTCCACTGAACGAAAATACATTTAAAGTAGCTTATTATTATAAATGTGTTTCAGGACACTTCCTTATAACTTAGAAAACGTAATCATTTGTGAACTAAGCTAAAAAAAAAAAAAAAAGATGAAGAATTGTTTAATTTGGAGGGAAGAGCAGCCCATGTGTGAAGGTAGGAGACCTTGGAGAATCTGATCTTTAGCCCAGTGCTGTGCTCTGTTCCTGCATTTGTGAGCCAAAGCCTGTTAAAATCGCTTCATTGTGAAGTGGGATAATGCGTGAATGGCTCGCCAAGAGGAGAAAATGGAGCTCTGAACAGCCATGGGCAATGCTGAACAGAGCACAGAGGATCAAACATTTTGCCAGTCAGCTATGTCTCTTGTATGGCCAACTTTATATCAAATTGTAGAGGTGCCATCAATACCTTCTTGCATTTAACACAAGGAAATGTATCTCGAAAGAAAATAGGCATGTTGTCTTTTGTCAGGCAATGAGAATTATACACCAAAGAGAACCTTCCATTTCAGATATTCCAGGAAAGTCTCAACTTTACAGTTCACCACATTATCAGATGATATGTCCCAGTTTTTATTCAGTATATATAATTGATATAACTAAGCATTTCTCCTTTTTATCTTTTAACTGATAAGAAATGCCGAGTGCTCAAATCAGAGCCCAACTATGGTATTTAATCATTTCATATGACTAATAATATCAATGTCATTGCTTCCATTTAATTGATTTTGTTCTAGCTTTATTTTTCAATCCTCCTGTTTTGAATTATGTGTAGCTTTGAAAGCCATAAATCATTTTTTGAAAGGCAATAGGGCATCATCATAAATAAATAATTTCCAGAATCCTTTGGAAAATTTTCTGAATTCTTTTGTTCTTGTATTAGCCTCTTTAATAGGGACTGTGTACTTTAAGAGAATTCATGTTTTGTGTTTTAATTTTTGTTCTAGAATTGGCTTTCTCAGACTTCATGATTCCTGGGAGAGCTGTGAAAAAAAGAGAACCTGTAAGTTCACAATGTTATTGTTCTTGTGTTTGATGATTATTATTTTTTTTATAAACAAAGAAGTATTTTCAAAAAGTTACTCATGCCACTGAGATGGGGATAAACTTCTAGGTAGAAAGACAGTGATGCGATTTAAAGGTCACTGGGTAGGAAACTTTTGTGCAAATATATTTCTGTCATTGTTAGTTTAAATTAGCCTACCTCCTTTTAAAACTGTAACTGCCCCAGTGAGATAGATCATATCTCTAGCCCAGACGTCTCCTCCAAACGCCGAGGCCATGTTTTGTTTTGTTTTTGTTTTTTTTTTTTGCGCTGCGCGGGCCTCTCACTACTGTGGCCTCTCCCCCTGCGGAACACAGGCTCCGGACGCGCAGGCTCAGCGGCCATGGCTCAGGGGCCCAGCCGCTCCGCGGCATGTGGGATCTTCTCGGACCAGGGCACGAACCCGTGTCCCCTGCATCGGCAGGCGGACGCTCAACCACTGCGCCACGAGGAAAATTCCCCGAGGGCCATGTTCTAATGGCCTATTTAAGATCTCCGTGTGGCCATGTCCAGAACTCATGCTTACCATTCTAGTCCATTATCATCATGTCTCACATGTTGTACTGCAGCAGCCTCCCAACTACTCAAGCCTCTAATTGTGTTCCAAGCAGCAGCAGGACTGATCTTTTCAAATTGTAAATCTAACCATATCCCACCATCATCCACAACCTCCTCCAATTAAATATCTTCACATCATTTGGCTAAAAGCAAAAAAAAAAACAACCCTATATCATGACCTATTAAATACCTGAGCCTTGTGGCTTCCATTTAGTAGCGTGGATTCATTTTCAACTATGCTCCCCCATGATTTCTACTCTCGCCATGATGGCCTACTCTCACACCCTTTTGTGTGGAACACTCTTCGCCTCCTCTTCATATTCGGTCTTTAGATATCAACTCAATCATCACACTTCAAAAGTTCACCTTCAGGGCTTCCCTGGTGGCACAGTGGTTGAGAGTCCGCCTGCCGCTGCAGGGGACGCGGGTT
>NW_006780523.1:1399155-1417949 GCF_000442215.2 Lipotes vexillifer
TCCGTTACGCGGGTCTCTCACTGTTGTGGCCTCTCCCGTTGCGGAGCACAGGCTCCGGACGCGCAGGCTCAGCGGCCATGGCGCACAGGCCCAGCCGCTCCGTGGCATGCGGGATCTTCCCAGACCGGGGCACGAACCTGTGTCCCCTGCATCGGCAGGCGGACTCTCAACCACTGCGCCACCCAGGGAAGCCTGTGTCTGTTTTTGCTCATTGTTATGTCTCCATTGCCAAGCCCAGTGCCTGTTACATAGGAGGCATTCAGTATAACGTTTGTTGGCTGAATGAATGAGGGCTAGTAGAAGGATGACAACCATTCGTTTTGTAATGAGATTTCATGCAGTCTTATCGCTTTCTTTCCATAACCTAGCTCTCAGAAATTTGACACTAACATGAATGGGAAGAATAAGCTTTAGAAGTATGGGCTTAACCAGGAGATGTGGGCAAAGCACTGTGGTAGGCAAGAAGGGGCTTTGGACAATTCCAAGACAGTCTGCTGGGTGCTACGTAACTTGGAAGTAGAGAAATCCAAAAGCACACTCCATCTTTTTACAACTCCTTGGAGATTCGGCTGCTCTATTGAGGCTTGTATTCTAACTATGTCATTTAACAGCCATATGGAATGTTTAAACCATTGAGTAATTTGCAGCAGCTTTCTGTATAAGTTATTGGTCCCAGTTGTCAGTGGGTAAGGAAAGAACTATTTGCTTCTGTCTTAAAATGTAATTTTAGAAATTAGAATTCTAGAAACTGAAAGTGTTTTACGAATGCAAATGGAGCCTGGCTGAAGCTCTAAGGCAGTGGAACTCTAATTCTCCTTGAAGAGGAATTGCCATTTTCTACAGAGAATGTAAATGCCTGGGATTAAAATATGCTGTGTCATTGGTGGTTAAAGTAATCTTCAACAGATGTCATCAAAGGAATTAACAATTAAAGATGAAACTGACTAAAGCCAGACCCAGTGACTCACTCACTGCTCCTCATGAGGGTGGTCAAGGTAGGAATGAATTGTGATGGCCAAACAAGAGGTTATATAGGCTAGATTAAGAGAATGTGAGGGGGATACTTTTAAATAATAGGGTCTTTCCAAAATTCATTTCTTTAGTGGTGGTTTTACATTCTTTTACAGTATTCTGCTTTAATCTATAATTAGTCCTCAGGTAGCCATTAATGAAGAGAAATGGCATTATAGTGTCACCAAGTGGGAATTGTGAAGAATTTGCTGATCTTAGAATTGAAAGCAAATATGCACACTCATATTAATTGAATTATATTATGCTTCTCCTTGAGGTAGTAGCATTGATTCTCTCAATGAGGAATAAAAAGGGACTTAAACCATTTAAGTATTCTGGGACTTCTTAAAGACCGTGAGTTGTTCTGCAGGTTGGTTATATTGATTGATAAAGAAGTTGGTAACACATTGCAACTGACTTTGTAGAAATATTGCAGAAGAGCAGAAGGTTCTAATTAAAATGGGCATATGAAGTTGAGGTATAAGTATGAAAATTGCTCTTATTAAGGCATATTATACTTAATACTACACCTTTGTAAAGGATGGTTTTAAATGTTGAAGTGGAAATAATTGCTTTTTATCATGTGAAATATTTTTATTTTTCATTTATTCCTTTACACTGAAATAAATTACAGCTCTAACATGATAAAAATATTTCCTGTCTTTAATTTGATACTGAAGCTTAGATGGTTTTCAGCCTTTTCAGAAGTGTTTCCCTTTTTAACTCTTATTTGTGTAAATGTCTAAGTAGAAAATAGTAGAGAGTATCTTTTAGAATTCTTATTATTGAGTATGAGTTGTGAGACATGGCTAGTAATAGAAATGAACATTATAGGCTATCTGATGTTTTTAAGACAAGACAACCCCAAAAAATTAATAAAATTATTTTCAAAATAGATAGCAATCACTAAAGTTTAGACTCCGTTAAGGAATAATTCCACTCAAACTTCAAATCTTATGTTGACTGATTTTGCCTTTATTCTCACTAGAGTGGTCGATGAGGTACTGACGTGTCATGCTTTGCATAGCAGGAAAGCAAAAGGCCCTGAACGCCTTAGGCCAGGATAATAGACTCAGGCTACATTGACCACGGTGGAGCCGGAAACAGGCATAATCATAACCATTTTCTTTTAACATGTACTTTATAGGGGCGATGCTTTTCCCCAAGAATCGCCTCATAACGTACATTACAAATACATCGCAGGCCCATGGGACAGATTTGCAGGTACATGCCTTCTCACACTAAACTTCATTAAGTTTCTTTCTTCTCTCCACACCCCCGCTTCCTTGTATTAATATATGTCTGGCCTCCTTAGCAAAGGCAATCAGTTTATTACTGCACCCTCAGAATCATAGTATGTATGCCAAGATTAAGAAAATAAAAAGTTTGCTACAGGTTCTCACCCCCAGACCTGTAGTAAATAGTGATAATTAGGTACAGCTCCCCCTGCCACTGATACTAGCCACTTTGCCAGAACCTCCCTTTATACAGGGCTCCAGGCAGCTTCTACTAATAGGTGTGACTTGCTTCATGAGATGAAACCCCTTTGCTCTTGTGATCTACATCAGTGCTTTTAAACCTCCTTCACTCCACAGCGCGTGTAGTAAAGCAACACATGTATAACACCATGCCATTGACAGATAAGCCTACTCAGGACTAGAGATAATGGCTTCACAGGTTAGAGGCCACCTCGAGTGCTCATGGGATGAAATAACTCTGCACCTATTTGGGAAGCTCTGATCGAGGTATTTGCACAGTGTATTAAAAGGTAGGGATAACAATGGCAGGGGCTGGATCTGACATCAAGTATGGTTTTCTTTCTGATATATGTGTGCTGTGGCTTTTATTAGCTGTTGAGCTGTCTTGAATAGTTAGAACAGAGTTTACGGCATTACCAAAAACTTTTCTCCAAGATGTGGATCAAATAAAAAGAGATCTCTGGAGTCAACTAATCTGATATGTTTATCGCAGAGCACTTTCTTCTCAAACGAAGGCTTTGTCTTTGAGACAGATTTCCTGTTATCAGATGTTCTTGTCTACTCTCATGCTAATGATCCCACTATTTGCATATATTTGACTGTAAGTTGAAATTAGCTACTGAGATCCATGGTAATCATATATAAATGATACGGGTTTATAGCAATATCTACCTTAGCATCGGAAAAGTATCCCTTTCAGTTGCTGCCTCCAGGTGATATGTATACTATATGGTTTATTAACTGTGGTGTGTTGACTCTAACAATGGTTTTCTTTGAAATGAATGATTTGAATCTGATACCCAATTTGGTTCAGTCTCATGTAATACAGATAATATTTTCCAAATGTGTTAAGGTGTTTTTTTTTTTTTTTGGTGTTCTACCTTGTGTTCAGCCTTGCACCTCTGCTAGAGTCACCCATTGCCTGAAAAGAATTAGAGGTAGTGGTGATGGATTAAGATAATTATAAGTAAGAAAGCAAAGAGAGTCAGTTTTCAGATTTTGGGTTCCCCAAATAGGACACAGTGATACTTGGGTATCTTAGCTTCTTCCTCTGTATGGACACACTACAGAGTAGAGAGTGTGGCAAATTTCCAGGCACAGGGCAGGTCGGAGAATAGCCTATGGAAATGGAAAGCATCATCAAGATGCCCCTAAATTAGTCACATTCGAGCCGCAAGCAAGGTGCCCTGTAGGTGTGAGGTTAGACACACCTGAGGATGATGTCCTGGATCTGGATTTAAGCACAGACTCTCACAGCCAACAACCCCACGCATCCCAGAGTGAGGAGGTAGCCAAGATTTCTCAAGACCTTTATTGTTGAGTAAAGTGGTGAAATGAAATTAACCGGGTTGTTGATGAAAATAAGTCATTGAATGCAGAGATCTTGCCGCCATAGGCCATGGCAGGGACATGGACTTCAGCTCCAGGTGTCTGCACGGAAGATAAAATACCGCAGGGAGGTGCAGTCCCATTTCGGCGTGCACCATCACAGGATAGGACCAGAGGCACTGCACTGAACTGGAAACAGGCAAAGGTTCAGAGCATATCTGAAGGCCATGGGACCTTTCCCTAATGCCGATATGTAAACTAGATACAAACTTTGAAATAAAGAGAATATGGCAGGCCTGCTGAGAGCAGGGAAAAGCATCCTGATAGGGACTTTGGATGTTAGATTAAATCCAGAGCATCAGGTCTACTTCAGACAAAAACGAAGACTCTTCAACTTGAATGAAACAGGTTCTTTAAGAAAAGAAAAACGGTTGACTGAGGGATAACTCAACATCAAATTATTTTAAGTGTACAATTCAGTTATTTTTTAAAAATTTCCAGAGCTCTGTAACCATCACCTATTGCACCATTGATGAAGGGTACGATGATCACGGAGAAGTTGACCATTAAAGTACTTAAAAGTAAAATTTTCAATTAAAAGTAACTCAGTTTTGGAACATTTCGATCACTTTATTTTATATGTATTTACATATGGTTATATACACGTACACAGTTATATGTATATACAGTCATCCCTCAGTATCTGTGGGGGATTGGTTCCAGGACCCCTGCAGATACCAAAATCCATGGATGCCCAAGTCCCTCGTATAAAATGGTTTAGTATTTGCATATGACCTACGCACATCCTGCTGTATACCTTAAATCATCTCTAGATTACTTGTAATACCTAATACAATGTACATGCTCTGTAAATAGTTGAAAATACAGGCACACCACGGAGATATTGTGGGTTCACTTCCAGATCACTGCAGTAAAGTAAATGTCACAATAAAGTGAGTCACACAAATTTCTTGGTCTCCCAGTGCATGTAAAAGTTATGTTTACACTGTACAGTAGTCTATTAAGTGTGTGACTGCAGTATGTCAAAAAAAATTACATACCTTAATTTAAAAATACTGCTAAAAAATGCTAATCATGATCTGACAACACAGGGTTGCCACAAACCTTCAATTTGTAAAAGACATAGTAACTTTAGCACAATAAAGGGAAGTGCAATAGAACAAGGTCTGCGGGTATAGTGTAAATGCTCTGGAAATAGTTGCCAGTGCACGGCAAATTCAAGTTTTGCTTTTTGGAGCTTTATGGAATTTTTTTTCCCCCAAATATTGTTTGATCCATGGTTGGTTGAATCCACAGATGCAGAACTCACAGATATGAAGGGCCAACTGTAGTTATAGATACATATGTAGTAATATATAGAGTTATACATATATGCACACAATAAATATATATATATAAATGTCATAATGCTCTTCTATGAGAACAGTGTTCATTTATTCATTATTTTATGAATTAATTATATCATTCCTTTAATGATTTTTATTTTTAATTTTTTATATAAATTTATTTATTTTTGGCTGCGTTGGGTCTCCACTGCTTGCGTGGGCTTTCTCTAGTTGCAGTGAGCGGAGGCTACTCTTCGTTGCGGTGCGCGGGCTTCTCATTGTGGTGGCTTCTCTTGTTATGAAGCATGGGCTCTAGGTGCGCGGGCTTCAGTAGTTGTAGCGTGTGGGCTCAGTAGTTGTGGCTCACAGGCTCTAGAGCACAGGCTCAGTAATTGTGGCACATGGGCTTAGTTGCTCTGCGGCATGTGGGATCTTCCCGGACCAGGGCTTGAACCTGTGTCCCCTGCATTGGCAGGCGGATTCTTAACCACTGCGCCACCAGGGGAAGTCCTACTTTAATGATTTTTATATTGAGAGATACTGCGAACACAAAGTAGAATAAAATTTCTTTTGCTTTAAGGATTTCAAAGTCTAGTGTGGGAGGCAGCCACAAAGCCAGGTAATGATGGCATGCTATCATAAGTGCAATGATAGATGTATGCCCTAGAATGATTTTCTCTCCTTCATTCTCTCTACAGCCTTAGAAGATGAGCCAGGTATTATTAATATCCTCCCTGTATAGATGAAGACCCTGAAGGCCACAGCAGTTACAGTAGCAGAAACAGTGGGAAGAAAACCAGAAATTAGATAATTTTAGATACATTTTTTGGATCTTTTGAAAAATAGTTTTTTTGTTTAGTTTTTTTGTTTGTTTTTAGGTCTTAAGGATAGTAGATCCTCTCCACTGAAATGCAACTCAGTATTTTATAAAATACATGGAGGCATGCTTTATTTTTTTCTTTTGGTAGAATTTGTCATTATTGTTCAACTTACAAGAATCTATTAAATACTCACTCTGTGCTAAATGCTGTGCTAGGCATCGTGAGGCTTTCAGGATTAGATCCTTTGCCATTTTCATTTCTCACTGAGTGGTGTCCCAACGCAAGGATGGGGGAATTTGGCCTCTTTCCTGATTAGAAGGTTCATTAGGAAGTTTTCCAACCTATTGTAAGAAAATGTGGGTAAATGCAAAAAATTGACTTAGAGAAAGCTGTGCTCAGGTTCCAGCTTGGCCACATTGTGGTTGTGTGAAGTTCAGCAATTTGCCTTGGCTCTCTCGGACTTTTGTTTTTTTTTTTCCTTTACGATGGGGATGATAATTCCTATGTAACAGTGATGAAAATTAAGTGTGTTGTGAAATGAAAGTGCCCTTTACAGTACCTGCCTTACAAGTTACTTTGAATTATTTTTAATTAATGCACTAGTACACTTAAATTTCCTGTGTATATTGTTGAACCTTCTCAGCCCTATCCCTTGTCTTGATCGAAAAATGATGATACAGTTCCTGCCTTCAGATAGCTTAAATTTAATAAATTAGGCTGAAAAAACTGATACATGGGGGTAAGAAACAAGCGGGCAAGTTACAGAAGCTACTTAGATCTCAACTTCTTATAATATGGTTAAAATTACCTCTTGCCAGGTATAAGGGGAATAGTTTTCCATACTATTTTTTGTAAAGGAACAAAATTTGCCACCCCAGAATGTCTCTTTGGCATGCAGATTATTTGAGCTGAAAACAATCAAGGCCCAAAGGACTCAGGAAGAACCTTCGACCCTCCCCCTGACTGCCTAAAGAATGTAGATAAAGGACCTGGTCCTGGAAGGGAGCCAGCGCCATAGATAACTAGTATAAACTAGGTGTGTAGACGGGGAGGAGCCTAGCGAAGTCGGCTAGTTAAAATCCCTCTGTGTCCCATGGTCTCTGCCTGGCCCAGCAAACGTTTATTTCCCAAACACATGCTTTTCCATCTCCATGTGAATTGCTTTCCTCCTCTCTGAAGTCCCAAATCACTAGCCCCAACATCCTCTCTTGTCTGTAGCTGAAGATGGTGTTTATTAAGGTGAGGGCTCTGGCCATTTTGTAGAGTTACTCAGTTCTCCTGGGTCTCTCCCATGTACACATGTTATTAAACTTTGATTTTCTCCTGTTAATCTGTCTCATGTCAATTTAATTCCTAGACCGGCCAGAGGAACCTAGAAGGGTAGAGGGAAATTTCTTCCTCCCCAACAGTTCCATGGTCTGCACTGACAAATAACGCACTGAGATCGGGAAATCCAAATATCCGCCCTCATGGTGGAATTAGCTGGTCTGAAATCAAACAGGCGTCCTACTCCTTCTCGACAAGTCTAGACCTTGGTCCCTGCAGTTGGGGCTAGTTGGGACAGCAAGCAGGCTGCCTGGAGGATCCAAGCTTGCCTCACAGTGTAGCGAGAGCTTCACGTAGAGGGTGTAGGTGAGCATGGACGTTTCATTCATTCTCCCCTGTCCCTGGGGAAGCTTGGGACTCAGATTCTTGCGGTCTGACCAATCAGATGACCCCCTCCTCCTCCTGTGGGCAGAAGGTTGTGAAGAGGTAGAGGAAGACTGATGATTTCTTCATAACAGAAGTTATTTTCCAGTTGGCTGTCAGGTGTGCAGGGAGACAGAGGGAAAGATTCACCCTCAACTCCTGGTCAGGAGCGTGAAGAGAATTACCTGGTGACGGATGTTTAGAAACCACTGAGTACACTGTTGCGCGCACTGTAGCTGCTCGGTCGGAAGCCTGTTATCTGGAGGCAGGAGAGGATTGCTGTGGGCGGCAGTGACCGTGGAGGTTTCAGGGAGCTGGTCCTGGGAACCGATGAGGTGAACCTGGGCGAAAACATCGAGAGACTTCCCCTCTCCACACCCCCGAGCTAATCAAGAGGCCTCTGGGGTCCCTTCCCAACTCTAAGCTCCAGTGGTCGCATCGTGCAGGCTCACTTGACAGCAACTGGACTGGCACCCCCCTCACACTGGCAGGTGGCTGGGCCCCCCAGAACACCTTGTGGTGCCCTCTGCCCAGGCTGGCTTTTGAGTAGGGCTGATTCCATGACTAAATAGTCGGAGCTGCTTTCGATCACCTGTGCTGAACTGCTGAACATTTCTTTCCCTCTGATTTCTTACTGCTTCCTTTCTGTCCCTCGATCCTTAACTAGAAGAGCAGAAGGCTGCGGGGAGCTCGTCCCTGCTGTCTCTGCCCATCTCTAAATGCCACAAGTTACAAAGGAGGGCTGGCTGAGACACGGGGCCCTCTCTGTTGTTTCTGACTGTACAGTCCAGATCAGAGCTGAGTCTCAGCAAGTAAATGAGTCCCAGGCTGGCATGCTCAGGCCTTCAACGTCTGATTCACAGCATACCTTTCCCAGACTGTTAACAGAAAGGAAAGCTGACGTTGTTTGTTGCTGTTAACAGTTTCATTTTGTAAAAATTGATTTTGAAACATCATTGGGAGTAAGCAAAGCATAATGATGCTGCTGAATGCACAAAAAAACAACTGCACCAACGGCCCTAGCAGTCAGGAGTGGGGCCTGATTGGGTCTTGCTCCACGAAAAGTGTGGCCGGCCTGCTCTGGGTCTCAGGATTGTGTGTGCGCATGTGTAGATTGTGTCCACATCAGTGTCGGCTGCCTTGGGCAGATGCATTTCAAAGAGCTTTCAGTTTCTGTGCCGGCAGATGTGGGAAACTCCACCTTGAAAGTACAGATACTACGAGTGCCCTAACTGTTTCTGCTCTTCACTGCTAATTAGACAATCTTTGTAAATGCTAGAGATGTGACCCTTCCGGTTTTGCCAGTGCCTTTGCCACTGCCTATACATTCTAATCGAGGCCCGTTACAGATGTCATGGAGGCAGTTTTATGTGATTCCCTGGAAGGACAAATTCCATACTGATCGCTGCTTGGAAGTCTCTCCCTACAGAGTGCAAAAGTCTGTTACTTTGTCGTTGCTTGCTTCCTGGATGAGCACATGCCTCCTTATCCTGGATGAAGGGAGAAATTGCTATTTTGCCGTTCCTTGCTCACTTAAATGTGAGTTACACAAGCCTTTTTAAAATTTCCTCTCCTCTCAGGAAATGTTTTAAAATATCTAACTCCCTTCCCTAGGCATCCATCCATAAAAGTATACTTAGCTCTTTGTAATTCATTGCCCATGCAGACTACGAGATATTTTTTTCTTGCAGCATCTCATTTCATTGAAGGCAAACCTGCCTTTAGATCCTGGCTACATTAATGTTATAAAAATTAGGACTTTCTAATACCTCAAATAACCCAGATATCAGTGGGCGTTACCGAGACATTGGGTGCATGATAAATTGACTTGAACCCTTATGACACATCTTTTGGTCATCTAACACCCTTTTTAAGAGTTTTGCCAGTTAATGGAGAACCCACCTTCTCATGGGCACCATTGGCGTTGGAATTCTGCCTCTAGGAGTCCTGTCTCTCTGTTCCCTCCCAGAATCAACTCAGATGTGAAACACATCTTCTTTTTTCCACCAAAGAAGCCAGAAACCCTTTGAAAAGCTAGTAGACTTTATTCAAAATTTTGGAATTATAGAGATACGGAGGAGGAATTTGCCTTTTCAAAGTGCCGACAATTTCAAGTACGGGAGTACGAGAGTAGATATTCCTATTCCGAAAATGTGCTCCAGCCACCCATTTCTTAGTGTTCCCATCGCTGCTCTCGTCCCATGTAGCCTCTCACACCCCGCCACCCTGGCTGCTTTCTCCTCCCCTGCCCCTCTTACTTCTCACACCCTCCATCTGGAATTGCACCGAGAACTCCAAATTCTTACCTTCTCTTATGCAGATTTATTTGGATCTCTTCAGGCTTGATTCTCCAGCCTGTATATCCAAAACCCATAAAAATATTCACAAGTGTGGGATGTATTTCTATTTGATAGGCTCCATCTTCCTGGGAGGGAATTTGTAGTTATAAAAATAGGTTTTGTTGTTGTTGTTTTGCTGTTACACTTGCATCAGCTGTCTGTTGTGATCCCTTTCATTCATTCACCAATATTTATTTTATGCTTACCTATGTAGCAGGTTTCAAGTAAGCACTTGTTTCTGTGATAAATTTGCATCTGTAGTGGGAGGCAGTGTAACATAGTAGAGGAAAGGCTTGGAATCAGAGGAACTTGATTCTGGTTCTGATTCATTCATCCCTCTACTTCTCCATTCCAGAAATGTTTGTTGTAGTTTGTTGTAGTGGATACAGCAACATATTAGGTATGGGGGATACTGAAATTCTTTAGACCCCTGCTCTCCAGTGTGGTGGAGGAGACAGTCATGTGGATAAAATCCTATAATTCCTATATGCATAAAAGTTGAGATTCTGCTACGTAACAGCTGTGTGACTCTGGGCAAGTCTCTAGGCCTCCATTTCTCTATCTTAAACTGAGGATACTGCTAGTATCTGCTTCAAATGTTTGTGGTGAGAATTAAGCAAGATGAAGCATAGGCAAGGCTTGGCACATAAATGGAAGCCCAGAGAGGGAAAGTGGCTCGCTCAGGATCACATGCTTGGAAACAAACACTCATGCAATTTACTAGGTTTTAAGGATAAACAGAATGTGAGAGCAGAGGGAAAGAAATGGAATCAAGGACAGCATTACCCTGGAGACAGCATTTAAAAGTATGACTTGGAGGAAAAATGAGAGTTGGGTGGCAGATGAACTTGAGAATGATGTCCTGGTAAGTTGTTATCCCTAGAGTGTAAAGTACAAGGGAGTAAGTGGAGCTAGATAAGGTGGGAAAGGCTGATGGTGCCAGCTCTACTGTATTACTAGGGGTACTCTACCTACTTTAACGAAAAAGCCCGAAACTTCCAATGGCTTTCTTAATAAAGCTTTCTTTCTCATTCATTTTGAAGTCCAGGTGTGTTAGCAGGAGTAAGGGTGAGGCCTTCTTTAGGTAGACATTCAAAGGTCCAGATCATTCCACAGAGGCACTGCCACCTCCTAGGGCATCAGTGACATTCGCTTAAATCTCTGTGTCTGGCCAGGAGCTGAAGGTCAAGTGAAAGCTTGGAGGATCGTGTGAGAGGCTTTAAAGGCCACCGGAAGTGGCACACATCACTTCTAACCATATTCTGCTAGCCAGAACCCGGTCACGTGGCCCCATCTAACTCCAGGAGAGGTGAGCAAATGTACTTAGCCTCCTGGAAGGAAACAAAAGGACGGTTTGATGAGCACCTAATATTGTCTTTGCCCCACTTCCTCAGTTTCATCATCTGTAGGATGAACAGAAGCAAAGACGTGTCCCAATGTTGTTGTGAGGATTAAAACATTGTCTACGAAGGTCCTTTTAGAATACTTGTCTCTGTGTTGGGTGATTATTGTTATATAAGGACAGCTAGAAACTAAATGGATGATATTTGCAACAGTATTTCTGAAGAAATTCAGAGTTGTGCTTTCTATGACGGCTCATGCAACAGTGGATGAAAGATGAAAGAGTAGCATTAAAATACTATAGGAGGGCTTCCCTGGTGGCGCAGTGCTTGAGAGTCCGCCTGCCGATGCAGGAGACGCGGGTTCGTGCCCCGTTTCGGGAGGATCCCGCGTGCCGCGGAGCGGCTGGGCCCGTGAGCCATGGCCGCTGGGCCTGCGCGTCCGGAACCTGTGCTCCGCAAATGGGAGAGGCCACAACAGTGAGAGGCCCGCATAACGCAAGGAAAAAAAAGAAAAATACTATAGGAAGTGAAACCAATGAAGCCCACGTGTATCTTGGAGCGCGGAGACAATGAGAGAGATCATTTGCCGTCTTTCTCAATCATGAACATCTCTGCCCAGCTTTGGGCAGAAGAGAAGACAGTTCAAGAGTGGGCTTCCTAGGGAAAACTGAGAGACAGTTGGCAGTACCAAGGGGCTAACATGGGGATGTTTGTCTGTGTTTCCAACTCCCACAAATATACAAACTAAGCAAAAACTGTCAATGCAACTTCAGGAGACGTCTCCACATTCTCCTGCCTGACTTGCAATCAGATTTCAAGCCTTGAGCATTCCATGTATAGAAATTTTGGAGCACCGCTCTGAGGGCCAGTGACCCAAGGGAGATGTGTGTGACCTAATTCCAAACGGAGGAGGCTGACGTAATAAATGGAAGTCAAATGTCTTATTTGTTTTCTTATCAGAGCCTATGTTTACTTTTGACTAGTGAAGAGTTCTACTCACGTTTAAGTTTTCTCAAATCCATTGGTAGAAATCAAAGAGACAGAGGGAATTTATTCAGTGGGGGATTTACTGAAACTGGTGGATATTTGATGTCTGGTGTCAAAAATGGATGGATCAGTTTTATTTTTGTTCACACTCAATATTTCTTGTTATTAATGAGAAACTGTTGCATCCCCAAATAAATTAATTCAAGATTGAATGCACAGTTTCTTTGCAAACAATAAAATTGTTATTTTAGAAGTTATTAAACTTTTGAAGTCAGTGCCATTTTGTCAGGATTATTTACCATTGATTAGGAAATAACCTAATGAATCATTTTGAAGAATGCTCTTTTTTTTAGCTCTGACTAACAAGAGTGCTTGACAGCAGCAAGTTGAATTAGTGTGGTGAACTGCCACAGCTATGCGAATTTATGTTAAATGCTTTCTTTTCAGTGTTTTCATATTTGCTGCCAATAAAGAAAATTAGGAATCTGAATACATTCTTTTTTTTTTTTTTTTTTTTTCGGTACGCGGGCCTCTCACTGTTGTGGCCTCTCCCGTTGCGGAGCACAGGCTCCAGACGCGCAGGCTCAGCGGCCATGGCTCATGGGCCCAGCCGCTCCGCGGCATGTGGGATCCTCCTGGACCGGGGCACGAACCCACGGCCCCAGCATCGGCAGGCGGACTCTCAACCACTGCGCCACCAGGGAAGCCCTGGATACATTCTGATTGGCCTCTCAACATGTTGAGTTTATGAGTTTGAAAACAGCTTCAGGTTAAAGATGTGTTGGGACTTCAGCAGTGCCCCTTGGGTTATTAAAAATTCATTCTGACGGAGCATGATGCAGTCAGGCCAGGTTCACAGAGGCACGGAAAGCCGGATCAGACAGGCCAGAACACCTGCTTCTCAAGTAAAATCTCAATCTAGATCACCCCCTTTTTCATTGTATGTATGTTTGAAATAAGTTCCTTCGGCCTCCCATCTTGAAGATACTGAGTTGCTTTTTTTCTGTTGTTGTTATTTTTCATTTAAAGCTCTGAATTGTTTCCACTTGTGCACTTTAAAAAATTCTCAGGTTGTATTTTTCCCTTTTTTTTTTTTTTTTTGACTTCACAGCCTGTGAGATCTTAGTTCCCCTGCAGTGGAAGTGCAGAGTCTTAACCACTGGACTGCCAGGGAAGTCCTTCCCATTTTTTATAGAATGCACTACTTTTAACTTGTAGATATCAATCTGCCTCTAATACCAACACTACCCTCTGTATGAGCCACCTTTGCTTGGATATTTTATCTTATTCACCTCTGTACCTTTGCACATTTTCAATTCTCAATAAACGGTTTGTGAATGGAACTCCTATATCTAATGCATCATCTGTTATAATCAGTATCATGTTTCTCTACTTTCTGAGGCATACGATGCAAATGGGGTTACTGAGAAGGTGTTTTCTTAATCTCTTACTTATAGGTGGAAACCAGTATTTTTTTTTTAAGGGCCTGCTAAGATGTAGGATGTATAGAAGCATAGGATTGCAGTACAGGGGATGTGCTATAACTATCAACTCTTTCAGAGGTCGGGGGAGGGTAAAAGGTATGTCATTTGTGAATGTCCCTTCTGCATATATGGCATCTTACCTTACCATCAGATGGTATTGGTATTAGCAGAAGAGGATATAACTGTGAAGCTAATTAAGAGCCATTGTATCACAGGTCACTGTCAAAGCCCTACATAGTACATTCTTTTGTATTATGTTTCTTAAAGAGGACCTCTCCAAATATGTAAATTTTGGGTCCCACAAAACCTGAATCCACTTCTGGTGATGAGCTCCATTTCGCAGATGAGAAGGGCGAAAATGTTATGATGAATCCAGAATTCCAGAGCAATATAGTGAGAAGAAATGGAAATAAAACACACGCCTGAGGCTTCTCGGTTTCTAGGAGAGAGAGAGAGAGAGAGAGAGAGAGAGAGAGAGAATCTGTATCAAATTATTTGGGTCAGAGTTAAATTTAATCTGAAAGCATGTCATGTTCCATTGCCACTGGGACAATGGAATCTGTTTGGAAAATATATTTTGAAACATCAATAGGTTGCTTAACTATAAAAATTATTTAAAGAACAATGGTGTGTGCAAAAGAATTATAAAAATATTAAAATGTCCAATTATTTTAGGAAATGTGCTTCATTCTTTACCTACACTTGGGACATGAAGACATGAAATTTTCCTGGGTGCCTAGGGAGTTTGATTGTTATTTTTACATATGTATGAATATGTTTTAAAGAAAATAAGGTCAATTTCTTCTTAAGCCACTGAACTCAAAAATCTGAGAATTTTGATGAGTTAATCTTCTGTAGATAGTTTTGATCCTACTTTTGATTTTCTAGCTTAGACTTTTTTGAAGACAATTCAGAAAGTTTTTTTTAAAAAATTCACCATATCTATGTTAAAAGATAAAGAGTGGAGGGTAGACGTAGGGTTGAAAATTTACAAAGACTTTAGAGTTAGTCATTTCTAAACGCCTCTCCATGTAATACGGCATCATTAGATAGTGATTCATTATGCTCAGTGACCACTCACATACTCTTAGATTTGACAGAATTTACTTTCATTATTTTCTGCCATACTATTGCTTAAAGAAGAAGGGCAGTGATTTGAGTAATGAAAAAACAAAACGTAAATGGTTTACTGTCATGAAATTTCTGAAATGGTAGTGGGTATAGCTAAATGTGCCTTCAACAAGGAGCCAGAAGACCTGCAGTCGAGGTCAGATTTGGAACCCTCAGTATCCTTGGACAAGTCATGTTGCTTTTCTGACTTTTCATTTCTTCATATCTAAGTACAGGTATGTATTACTCTTATCTTGTTTATCTCCACAGCTTTTGTTCATATCAAATAAGTAGTGGAGGGCTTCCCTGGTGGCGCAGTGGTTGAGAGTCCGCCTGCCGCTGCAGGGGACACGGGTTCGTGCCCCGGTCCGGGAAGATCCCACATGCAGCGGAGCGGCTGGGCCCGTGAGCCATGGCCGCTGAGCCTGCGCATCCGGAGCCTGTGCTCCGCGGTGGGAGAGGCCACAACGGTGAGAGGCCCGCGTACCGCAAAAAAATAATAATAATAATAAGTAATGGAAATGAACGACACGTGCAAATGTGAGTTACAAATGATGTGGCTAAAGACGATTCAAAAGTCGTCTTTTTAGCACTCTCTGTAATAATGCAAATTGGGACATTTTAAGAAATTGCTTTCTAATATTTAAGTTATAAGACATGCATATACTATAGTTCAAATATTAATCAATTGCCCATTCATTCAACTAACATTTATTTAGCACTGGCTGTGGGTCGGGCACCATGCAAAGCATCCAGGACTCCATGACTCACCTGCAGCACACATTATCATCTTTAGTATAAAGATAACTAAGAAAGAACGTGTGTGAATTGCATATATTGTTTATTTTACAAGAGAAGACTGTGAGCATATGTCCATAATTTTATATTTCATAGCAATGGCCTCTAACTGAAACAGTTATCCAGTAATTTCTTTGTATTTCCCCATTTTGTACACACACGTTTGGTCCTACCTTAGTGGGCCATAGTCAAAGGAGTTCTAGATTGTGAGCTCCTTGGGAGCAAATATTTTATTTCATATATATATACATATACATATATATATATGTGTGTGTGTGTGTGTGTGTTTATATATATATATAACCAAATACCCAGAGAAGTCCTAGTAATAATAAGTAGTCCAGTAAAGGTTTAATTTTCATGTTAAAAAGGAAACTTGTTCAGGTAACATGGTACTGACATCTTGTTATCTTTGTCAGAAGGGTTTAGGCCTTGATATATTTTACCCAAGGAGCTTTTCTACATCTGTTACATGTGTCCCATTTCAACCCTATCCAACCATCTCCAAATAGTGTGTTTGTATGTGGTCATTTGTTCTCTGAAGATCCCCACTGTTCTCTGATTACAGGGATGTGCATGATTCCTTTATTACAGAAGTGAATAGAGGGCACAGAAACCCATGGTGCTTCTATTTAGTAAAAGTAGAGAAGGAAGTCATTTTAGGGTTTATTTAGCACTAATCATCTCAATGCCTGAATATTTTAATATTTAGTAAATAACACGAGGTAGAATGAAAGGAAGGGAGGGAGGAGGGAGGGAGAAATGGAGCGAAGAAGGAAGAAAGAGGGAGAGCAGAGGAAGGAAGGGGAAGAAACAGAAGTATGATAGAGTTCCATGAAAGTGTAAAAATTTAAGCATTTCTCCTGCATTCGAACTTCGATGCTAGCTCAAAGAGATATGCGTGTGGCTTCAGAGAACTTCGTATCTAAAAATTAGTCTCAGTTGATTGATAAATCCTGCCAAGAATAGAGTGGGTTAATAATTTATAATCCATCATCAGGAGAAGCCCTTACTATTTATAAATTATTTAAAGCTACCTGTTTGCCTGTTTATTCAATCAATTTAATTCTTATATAGTTCTGCTTAAAACTTAGCCGGTTGACAGTTAATCATTTGCTATCTTTAGTCTGAGTTGGAGATTTTTAGTGAGATGCTTCATTCATTCAACAAATATTTTGATCACCTGTACTTTTGATTGCTAAGCATATAGGAAAGGAACAAAATAGAAAAAAAAAAAAAATCCCTGACCTCATGGAGGTTATTTACTATTAGGGGGAGGCCGATCAACAGAAAAGTAAAATATTTAAAGTGTCATGCAAAGACAAGTGCTATGGCACAAATAAAGCAAGGTGAAGGAGGTGGGGAGTCTACGGCAGGGAGGTGATCCAATTTCAAGTAGGATGGCCAGAGAAGGCTTCTTTGATATGACCTTTGAGCAGATACTTGATGGAAGTGAGGGACTGACACAGGAAGTATCTTAGGCAAGAATGTTCCAGGTGGAGGGAACAGCAAGGATGAAGACCCTAAGGTGAGAGTGTGGTTGAAATATTGAAGGTAAGAAAGGGAGGAGGCCAGTCTGCCTGGAGCTCATTGGGCAGGAGGGAGAAGATAGGAGGTGAAGTCGGGGTGTACAAGGTAAACGCTGTGGAAATAGTTGCCAGTGCACGGCAAATTCAAGTTTTGCTTTTTTGAAACTTTCTGGAATTTTTTTTCCCCAATATTTTTGATCCATGGTTGGTTGAATCTGCAGATGCAGAACTCACAGATACGGAGGGCCAACTGTAGTTATAGAAATATATAGTTATATACATAGTCGTACATATATGCACACAGTAAATATACAAATATCATAATGCTCTTCTATAAGAACAGTGTTCATTTATTCATTGTTTTATGAATTAATTATATCATTAATACAGGTCATTGTAAGGACTTTGTCTTTAGTGAATGAAATGGGAAGCCATCAGAGGGTTTAGAACGAAGGAGTGATAGGATCTGGCAGGACCTTACTTTGT
Source organism: Lipotes vexillifer (assembly GCF_000442215.2). Taxonomy (NCBI): domain Eukaryota; kingdom Metazoa; phylum Chordata; class Mammalia; order Artiodactyla; family Lipotidae; genus Lipotes; species Lipotes vexillifer. The sequence goes on from NW_006780523.1 coordinate 1,416,906, forward strand.
AATGTAATGATTCTGGGTGCCTCATTCAGAATAGACTAAAGGGAGGCAAGACTTGATGTAGTGAAGAGGCTACAGCAAGAGATGATGGTGACTTGGACTAGTATGATAGCTGCAGAGGTAATGGAAAAATGTATTCAATATATGACTTGGAAGTTTTTGCCCTATGGAAATGGAAATTTAGTTGCCATTTACTAAAATATGTAAGGTTTTGGAGGAACAGTTTACTGGCATGTTGCAGGAGGGTGAGGATGGAAATTAGAAATTGGTAGCAGTCATGTTAAGGTTCAGATGTCTAAAATTTTATAAATGGAGTCTCTATTAACCTTACTACAAATCCTGTAGTATTGAACATTGACTTTCTGTTAACCTTAGGATGCCTCAAATCATTAATTCTTCATAATATTTAATGTTTACTCTGGAACATTTTTAGACCAAATTTCTTATTAGTTTTGTTTTTCTGCTTTGCATGTAGAATTTCAAAAATTCACTTCTTTTAACTTTGGCAGTAATCATAGGGACTCTTCATTTTGAAATGGTATAAAACTCTCAAGCTTCATTATGTATTTGTGATACTCTTTTTTGTTGTTACTATATTTACCTTTGTGATTTATATTTTATCATCTGTCTCAGGAATTTCCATAAATATGTATTAAAAATAATCTCAAGTAATCTCACTATGCAGAAGTAACCATTGTTTTCGTTTATATTCTTTCTGATCACTCCATAACTCACAACTCACACTCTCATCTAGTGTGCAGTTATTATACATAATAACCTGGAACTGTACTAAGTGCCTTATGTGGATTGGCTCATTTAAGTCACATAATAACCCTTTATCAGTTCGGGTTCTTACTTGCAAAAAACAGAGACAAACTAGCTAGTTCAAATATTTTTTAAAAACTCCGATTTATTAAAGTATGTAAGCTTAAAGATTCCCCAGGAATGTTGGAAAATCAAGTTAGGGTGCTGCACAGACAGGAGGACAAAACCTAAAACTATAACACTTGTTTGGTCTGGGGGAAACATCATGATTGTCCTCGGCAT
>NW_006780523.1:1417960-1456704 GCF_000442215.2 Lipotes vexillifer
TCCGCATTCACAGACAATGCACTTTGCACCCCCAGTTCTCCTGCACTGCGCAATGGGTGTTACCTCTGAAACATTTGCATCTGCTTTCTGAGGAAACCCATTGATGGTGAATTTTCCCGAGACAGGAAGTATAGCAAATGCTCTGGGCAACCAGAAATACTAACAAACTTCTAGAACAGTTCACCTCTTAGGCCGTCCAATGCTAGCATATTAATTTCTTACGTAGTTAGATCCCCAAGTAGCAACAACACAAGTGATAGAGACTAACAAAATAAAACTAGCCCTCAATAAACAAACACATGGAAAAGCAAAGACTAATTCACCGTCTCTCCAAGAAGGTGATCCAAATAAATACTCATCACTTCTTAAGTTTGCACAACAGTGCCCTGATCTCCAGGTGATTTCCATTTCTCTGGTGATTCTATCACAGTCCATCTCAATGAACTAAACTGGGAAGGTTGCCACCAACAGCCCTTTCTGAAATAGGAAAAGGGAAAGGATGACAACAAAAAATAGTTGGTATATCCAAGCACAAGCAAGACCCAGCATGGAATCCGCACTAGCACATGTGGTGGCAACTGCATCCACTGTTCACAGGCATCAGTGACACGTATTCATTAAGTTACTAAACAGAAATGCCAAAACGAATAAGCAGTGTGATGGAGTGGTTGATATTTCTAGCTCTGGGTTGTGCATTTACTTTTTCTATGATCTTGGGTAAATTACTTAATTTCTCTCTCAGTTTCTTAATTTGTAAAATGGGGATATCACTAACATACCTAGCTCACAGGACTGTTGTTGGGATCGTATGAGATAACAGGTGTGCTCTTTTTACTTTTATTTTATTTAATTTATTTATTTTATTTAATTTTATTTTTTTGGCTGCATTGGGTCTTTTTGCTGTGCGCGGGCTTTCTCTAGTTGCAGCGAGTGGGGGCTGCTCTTAGTTGTGGTGCGTGGGCTCTAGGCTCGCGGGCTTCAGTAATTGTGGCACGTGGGCTTAGCAGTTGTGGCTCGCAGCCTCAGCAGTTGTGGCACGCAGGCTTAGCTGCTCCGTGGCATGTGGGATCCTCCCGGACCAGGGCTCGAACCCGTGTCCCCTGCATTGGTAGGCAGATTCTTAACCACTGCGCCACCAGGGAAGCCCTGGTTTGCTCTTCTTACATGTAACCTGTTGCTGAGTTAGATTTCAGTATGAGTACATCTGATTATCTGACTGGGTCCAAGGAGGACCATCATTGGCTGGTCTTGTTGGTAAATGGGGAACACAGCAGAGGCAGTAGCCAAACCAGCAGTAATGTGCTGAGGTCTCAACAGAGAGCTTGTGATATTCTTTATATGATACATCACTCAGGATTCCTTCAGCAGCAAAAGGAGGCTATGACTGTGAAAAATAAGAAAACAAAACTAATTTTCTTGTGGAAAAATGAAAAGATGCACTTTATCTGTATTGCATTTGTATTGAATATAATGGTGAAGCAATGTGGAAGTGGTGACACATTGACAAAATATAAACATTGGAATAATTATGTCTAGAAACTACTAAACATCTATTGTATTTCTGGTACTACACTAGGGACTTTACATACATAATTTCATGTAATCTGTACAACAGTTTTTTAAATAGATCTTTATTGGAGTATAATTGCTTTACATTTTTGTGTTAGTTGCTGCTGTATAACAAAGTGCATCAGCTATACGTATACATATATCCCCATATCCCCTCCTTCTTCCATCTCCCTCCCACCCTCCCTATCCCACCCCTCTAGGTCATCGCAAAGCACCGAGCCGATCTCCCTGTGCTATGCTGCTGCTTCCCACCAGCGTCCCAAGAAACTATTTTACATTTGGTAATGTATGTATGTTGATGCTACTCTCACTTCGCCCCAGCTTCGCCTTCCCACCCCATGTCCTCAAGTTTCCATGTCTACATCTTTATTCCTGCCCTGCAACTAGGTTCATTAGTACCTTTTTTTTTTTTCGATTCCATATATATGCATTAGCATACGGTATTTGTTTTTCTCTTTCTTACTCCACCCTGTATGACAGACTCTAGGTCCATCCACCTCACTACAAATAACTCAATTTCATTTCTTTTATGGCTGAGTAATATTCCATTGTATATATGTGCCACATCTTCTTTATCCATTCATGTGTCCATGGACATTTAGGTTGGTTACTTGTCCTGGCTATTGTAAATAGTGCTGCAGTGAACATTGGGGTGCACGTGTCTTTTTGAATTATGGTTTTCTCAGGGTATATGCCCAGTAGTGGGATTCACACAACAATTTTTGAAAGGTGTTAAATTGAAGATTAAAGACTATAAGTACCTTTCCCCCAAATACACAATTTTCAATGGCCATCTAACTTCTGTATTGTCATGCTAAATTAGGCACTCAGGGAACAGACAGACAATCTCTACTTTTTGCCACAATGCATTCTTATAAACTGCAAGGAAAGCAAATCATTGTAAAGTGCATTATATTTTCCCAAAGGAACAGTGCCGGGGTAGGAGACTGTACTCTTAATCAATAACTTGACATTGAATATATCATGTATATGATCAGTAGTATCTCATAAGAACAAAAATACTACGACCATTGTTTGCCAAGTCTAATAGATATTAATTATATATGTGATGAGCAATGATGGTGCTTCTCTTCTGTGAACTTAGGGTCTTGGAGAATATTTTGAGTGGCTTTTACTCTTAAAGGAACTTTCTCGGTGGTGGTGGGGGAACTACAGCCCCTCTTCTCTCTTGATAAATGTCTCTTTTGTGTCTAGAGTTATTTGGAATTATTCCATGGACTGTTCTCTTTAAAAATTGCTATTACAGCATCTAGTATTTTTGAATATTAGAGGAACAAAAAAGAAAAAAACTTAAAAATTTTTAAATTTTATTTTTAATTGCCGTACAGTTGATTTACAATGCTGTGTTAGTTTCTGGTGTACAGCAAAGTGATACACACACACACACACACACACACACACACACACACACACACATTCTTTTCCATCATGGTTTATCACAGGATATTGAATATAGTTCCCTGTGCTATACAGTAGGACCTTGTTGTTTATCCATTCTGTATGTAAAAGTTTGCATCTGCTAATCGCAAATTCCCACTCCATCCCTCTCCCAGCCCCCAGAAAGAAAAAACTTTTTGAATTGATTCAGAAGGCCTACATTCTAGCCACAACTCTAATAGCAGTTACCTGTATGATCCAAGCACTAATCCTTCTTCCCTAGGCCTCAGTTCTTCTATCTCTGTAAATACACTGGACTGGGTGAATTTGAAAGGCCCCTGCTGGGCTATAACTTTCTGGAATCTGATATAGGGTACCCAGTCTTTGGATTCTAGTCTAAGTTGTTGGACAAGAGAAGTTTTCTGACTCCAGTTTTGTGGACTATTGATTATTTGTCTGCTTTTGCCCCAGCACCAACCCACAAAGGGAATGTCTCACAGGTTAGATCCTTTGCTTTGGTTATAACAGTACTGATTACAGGTGCATAATGAAATGTGTTACAGTGAAATCACAAGGAATCTAGAAGACCTGAATTAAAATCCTGTTTCTCTATTTCCTGAGTGACACTTAACCGAGCCACTTAACCTCTCTGCACCTAAATCTTTCCCATTAGTATAACAAAGGGGGTGATTCTTTTTACAGGATTATGTTAAAGATTAAATGAGATAATGTATGAAAAATTCCTATGTTTATCTATGTCCTTATTGTAGTGTAAGGATTATGGACTATAGTGTAAGGATTTCAACACTCAGGGCATTTTGCCAACTTGTTAGTGAGCCAGTCCCTAGTGTGGCAGTGTGCCTGGACAAAGGAGTTTAGAAGTAAGGTATAGATCTAGCTGTCTGCTGATTTTTTTTTAAAACAAATTTTGAGCAAATAACTTCAGTTGTTTAACTGAAAATAGTAATAACAACATAAACAGGACTATTACAAGCGTTCATCCAACAGTTTTATAAATAGTTTTATTTTAAAAAATAGTGGGCACATGCTATAATGTTAGGAAAATTGATTGTGTTGCTTCCAAGGACATGATTTTTTTTTAAATTAAAATTGTGTATATTTAAGATGTACAAGGCATGGTAAAATGATTACTACAGTCAAACTAATTAACGTATCATTTCCTTACACAGATACCATTTTTGTGTGTGGTGACAGCACTTGAAATCTATTCTCTTAACAAATTTCCAGGATCTAATAGTCCATTAGATCTTTAGACTTAGCGTATTTAACTGTGACTTTGTACACTTTGACCATCATCTCCCTATTTCCCTCATCTCCCTGTCCCCAATAACTAATATTCTATTCTCTTCTTAAATGAAAAACAAAAACGTGACTTACCAAAACTTAAGAGAAGGACCAAAATCAGTACTAAAAGGGAAGTTTATAGCCATAAATTCCTACATTTAAGACAAGAAGAAAGATCTCAAATAAACAACCTAACTTTACATCTCAAGGAAACAGAAAAAGAAGAACAAACTAAACCAAAAGTTAGAAGAAGGAAGGAAATTGGAAAGATCAGAGTAGAAATTAATCAAACAGAGAATTGCAAAACAATAGAAGACATTTTTAAATGAGTTAAAAACAATTGTCAAGCCCTTAGCTACACTAAGAAGAAAAGAGAGAAGACTCAAGTAAATAAAATCAGAAATGAAAGAGGACACATTACAGCGGATGCCTCAGAAATAAAGAGGATCATAAGGAACGATTATGAACGATTGTATGTGAACAAATTGGATAACCTAGAAAAATTGGATACACTCCTAGAAACATACAGTTTACCAAGATTGAATCAAGAAGTAATAGAAGGCCTAAACAGATCAGTAACAAGTGAAGATATGAAGTAGTAATCAAAAACCTCCCAACAAAGAAAAGCTCAGGACCAAATGGCTTCATGGCTTAATTCTACCAAACAGTTAAAGAAGAATTAATGTCAGTCCTCCTTGAAATCTTCCAGAATATAGAAGTAGAGGGAATACTTTCAAACTCATTTTATGGGGCCAGCATCACCCTGATACCAAAGCCAGACAAAGACACCACAAGAAAATAAAACTGTAGGCCAATATTCCTGATGAACATAGATGCGAAAATCTTCAATAATATACTAGTAAACTGAATTCAACAATAAATCAAAGAGACTATACACCATGACCAAGTGGGATTTATCCTTGGGGTACAAGGTTGGTTTAACAAATGCAAATCAATCAGTGTGATATACCACATTAACAGAATGAAAGATAAAGACCACATCTCATCTCAATAGGTGCAGAAAATGCATTTGACAAAGTTAAACATCCATTCATATAAAAACTCTCAACAAATTAGGTATAGTAGGAAATGTCCTCAATACAATAAAGAGCATTTATGAAAAGTTCATAGCTAATATACTAATTAATGGGGAGAAACTGAAAGCTTTTCCTCCAAGATCCAGTTCAAGGTAAGGATGCTCACTCTCATCACTTCTATTCAACATAGTACTGGAATTACTAGAAAGAGCAGTCAGATAAGGAAAAAAAGTAAAAGGATCTAAATCAGAAAGGAAGAAATAAAATAATCTCTGCAGATGACATGATCCTATATGTAGAAAAACCTAAAGACTCCATTAAAAAAAAAACACTTTTAGAACTAATAAGCAAATTTAGTAAAGTTGCAGGATACAAAATCAACATACAAAAATCAGTTGCATTTCTTGACACCAACAGCAATCTGAGAAGAAAATGAAGAAAGTCCCATTTACAATGTCATCAATTATAATAAAATACTTAGGAATAGGGCTTCCCTGGTGGCGCAGTGGTTGAGAGTCCGCCTGCCGATGCAGGGGATGCGGGTTCGTGCCTCGGTCCGGGAAGATCCCACATGCCGTGGAGCGGCTGGGCCTGTGAGCCATGGCCGCTGAGCCTGCGCGTCCGGAGCCTGTGCTCCGCAATGGGAGAGGCCACAACAGTGAGAGGCCCGCGGACGGCAAAAAGAAAAAAAAAAAAAAAAAACTTAGGAATAAATTTAACCAAGGAGGTAGAAGATCTGTACACCAAAAACTAGAAAACATTGATGATGGAAATTGAATAAGACACAAATAAATGGAAAGTTACCTCTTGTTCGTGGATTAGAAGACTTAATACTGTTAATATGTCCATACCCAAAATGATCTACAGATTCAGTGCAATCCCTATCAAAATTTCAATGGCATTTTTTCAACGATATAGAAAAAACAATCTTAAAGTTCCTATAGAACCACAAAAGACCTCAACTAGACAAAGAAATCATCAAAAAGAAAGAGTTGGAGGCATCACTGTTTCTGAAATCAAATTATATTACAAAGCTATAGTAATCAAAACATTGTGGTACTGGCATAAAAACAAAAAGAGACCAATGGAACACAACAGAGAGCCCAGAAATAATCCCACACATATACAGTCAACTAATTTTTGACAAGGGTGCCAGGAATACATAATGGGGAGAGGACAGTCTCTTCAAATAAATGGTTTTGGAAGAACTGGATATTCGAATGCAAAAGAATGAAATTGGACACTCTATCTTATACCACTCACAAAAGAAACCTCAAAATGGATTAAAGATTTACATGTAAGACCTGAAACTATACAAGAAAACAGGGGAAAATCTCCTTGACGCTGGTCTTGGCAATGATTTTTTTGGTTGTGACACCGAAAGCACAAGCAGCAAAAGTGGAAAAAAAAAAAAAAGAAAAAGAAAATGGGGCTACATCAAACTAAAAATCTTCTGTACAGCAAAGGAAAGAACAAAATGAAAAGGCAGCCTGTGGAATGGGAGAAAATATTTGCAAACTATGTATTGAAAAGGGATTAATATCCAAAATATATAAGGAACTCATACAACTCAATAGCTAAATAAATAAATAAATAACTATGGGCAAAGGACCTGAAGAGCCTTTTGTTTTTCAAAGATGACATATAAATGACCAAAAGGCATATGAAAAGATGCTTAACATCACTAATTATTGGGAAAATGCAAATGAAAAACACAATGAGATATCATTTCCCACCTATTAGGATGACTATTATAAAAAAAAAAACATAAAAGATAAGTGTTGGTGAGGATGTGGAGAAAAAGGAACTCTTGTGCACTGTTGGCGGGGATGTAAATTGGTGCGGCCACTATGGAGAACAGCATGGAGGTTCCTCAAAAAAGTAAAAATAGAACTACCATATGATCCAGCAATCCCTCTTTTGCATATACAGTCAAAGAAAATGAAATCAGTACTTCAAAGAGAAATCTGCACTCCCATGTTTGTTTTAGCATTATTAACAATAGCCAAGATATGGAAAAAAATCTAAGTGATAAAGAAAATGTGATACACACACAGACACCCCAAACGTACATATAGTGGAACATTATTCAGCCTTAAAGAGGAGATCCTGCCATTTGCAACAATATGGATGAACCTGGAGGACGTTATGCTGAGTGAAATAAGCCAGACACAGAAAGAAAAAAGCTGTGTGATCTCACTTGTATGTGGAATCTAAAATGTGGTGTCTTGAAATCTTAAAAGTCTGTCAGCTGACTTTGAAGTGATCAACATAACACAGCTTGATTAGACTCTATTGCTATTTATCTCATGAATTATCATAAGATTTCGGTAGGCTTCTTAGATTTCAAGCTTATAAGGAACCAACTCAATAGCTAAATAAATAAATAAATAACTATGGGCAAAGGACCTGAAGAGCCTTTTGTTTTTCAAAGATGACATATAAATGACCAAAAGGCATATGAAAAGATGCTTAACATCACTAATTATTGGGAAAATGCAAATGAAAAACACAATGAGATATCATTTCCCACCTATTAGGATGACTATTATAAAAAAAAAAACATAAAAGATAAGTGTTGGTGAGGATGTGGAGAAAAAGGAACTCTTGTGCACTGTTGGCGGGGATGTAAATTGGTGCGGCCACTATGGAGAACAGCATGGAGGTTCCTCAAAAAAGTAAAAATAGAACTACCATATGATCCAGCAATCCCTCTTTTGCATATACAGTCAAAGAAAATGAAATCAGTACTTCAAAGAGAAATCTGCACTCCCATGTTTGTTTTAGCATTATTAACAATAGCCAAGATATGGAAAAAAATCTAAGTGATAAAGAAAATGTGATACACACACAGACACCCCAAACGTACATATAGTGGAACATTATTCAGCCTTAAAGAGGAGATCCTGCCATTTGCAACAATATGGATGAACCTGGAGGACGTTATGCTGAGTGAAATAAGCCAGACACAGAAAGAAAAAAGCTGTGTGATCTCACTTGTATGTGGAATCTAAAATGTGGTGTCTTGAAATCTTAAAAGTCTGTCAGCTGACTTTGAAGTGATCAACATAACACAGCTTGATTAGACTCTATTGCTATTTATCTCATGAATTATCATAAGATTTCGGTAGGCTTCTTAGATTTCAAGCTAAAGATATAGGAAGTTGTTAAGGCTTAAGATAAATTTCAGCAACAGTTGATTGCAAGCCCTCTGCTTCAGGCTGGTAGGGAGGAAAGCCTTCTTAAACTTTTGAAACAATCTGGGCATTGCACTCACTGAAATGATCACAGTTAAACATGACAAGCTATTCTGTTTCCTTCTCACAAGCTTCGGTTCCAATATTACTGTTCACAGTCTTACTGCTAACTCTTTGTTCAGAAGTTTAAGAATATCATTCATGGGTGGCTGGTGGAATGAAAAACATTGTGTTTTCTTAAAGTTAAAATTTCTATGAAAATTTGAGAGCATTTATGGGGAAACAAAAAAGAAATTAGGAACCCTGATAATTCTTCTAGAGCAACGCTTTCTCTTTGGTGAAAGGCATTGTGAGACTTCACTCAGAGCAGCATTTTGAGCACAGTTGAATGCATGTATAATTTTTGAACCCTTCATTTAAAAACCGTTTGAAAGCCAAAGTACAGAAATCTGAAGGAAATGCTTGTTAAAAACCTCCTATCGTATTTTATATTCTAATAGTTATATATGTTGAAACACAGTCTTTAATTTGGTGCTCTCAAGCCATTGTTCAGGAAACAAATGTTTGCCGGTGGTACATTGGCAAAAACAGAGATTTTGGAGTCAGAACACCCTGGTTTAGAATCCCTCTGCCACTTGGTAGCTATGCCAATTTGGGGAATTCACTAAACCCTTAGTTTTCTTACTTAGTTCTTGGGAAGGTATATGTGAAAGAGCTTCATGAACAGTACAGGTTACAAGGTGAAGGGAAAGTATTATTAGCTGGTCAGCTCCTCTAACCTGCTTTCACGAGGCAGTATCTCTAACGTGATCGCTGATGTTCTCTCTAGAAGGTTGCTATGATTATGTTTATAGATGATTCCTTCAAAGCATCCACTGTGGAGAGTATGGCCCCGATTAGTTACTCAACACATTGTATTGTTTTAGACACTTCTTGGCTTACAGAAGTTTAACTATAGCTGTTTGGAATAAAAGAACACTCTGTGTTTCGACTTTTATTGTCATACCTGAGTTGCTGTTCAGAATAACTTTGTCCTCAGCAAGCAATCAGGACATTGACAGGCGATACAGATAGAGAGCTCATTAGTGAATGACAGCCACTTGCTCAGCTTCTTCAGCAGGCGGTTTCTAAACAATTGAAGCCTGGAACTTGTGAAGTATTTCCATTCATGTGCACGGCAAAGTGTTTCCTTTTTTCTCTTTTCTGTAAAATGCTTGTGATTTGGCCTAACATCATTTCGGTAAAATGTAATTTAGCACCATCAAATTCATCAGGCAAGCTGTGATGTGGAAAAAGTCAAGAAACATTTTCCCCAAAGCTGCTTTCAGACAGTACCTTTAACTGGGCATTCATTCATTCATTCACTTTTTTTAACTGAAGTATAATTGATTTACAATGTTGTGCTAGTATCAGGTGTTCAGCAAAGTGATTCAGTTATACATACATTCGTATCTATTTTTTCAGATTATTTTCCCCATTCAGTAGGTCCTCGTTGGTAATCTATTCAACTGGGCATTTAGAAGCGGGGTCAGATGGGCTTGGGGCCCTTTTCTTTCCACAGAGTTTCTCAGTTGGAGCTTTTGGTCTCTTACCTCATGGCATGGTCCCTCTTGCCCGTGTTACAGATGATGGTACTGGCATTGAGAAATCACAGCCTATCCTTTTGTCAGCCCTAGAGAGTTGGCTGCTACAGCTGGCCACTCAGATATGATTTTCATATATCCTTGATCATTGCTTTCTTAGGAGAAAATTGCTTTTGACATGCATTTTTAAGTTAGCCGTGATTTTTCAAGAACATTTCCCTCCCCAAATCTATTGAATGCCAGTAATAAATGTCTTAGTAGCCAAGAAGTCCAGTCTTGCAACTAGCTACTATGTCTGCCTTAAGTCACTGTGTAATAATGCCAATAATTTACATATTCTTGAACAGTCTCCTGATAACATACCTCGATCTAAACAGATACATTTGGTCTAGCAGCTTATAAGTTTTATCAAAATGACTGTCATAAATAGGAAAGGCACTAAAGGAGTGATATTCTTTGGTAGCACCTTGTATAGATGAGGGACTGTGTTGATCATTATATTTATTTCATTTAATCCTTAAAATATTCCTAAAAGTTAAACACTGATATCCTAATTTATCAAAGGAGGCAAAGGAAGCAGAGAGTTCCAGTCATGTGTGCAAAGCTGCATAATAAGGATTCATGCTCAGGTCACACTCCAGTGCCCAAGAATTGGCACCAGCACTGAACTTGTCCTGGCCTGTTCCTGCCCTCTCTTTTCTGCTCTTGCATCTTGATCACTTTGACAAACTACAGTTTTTCTGCTTATTTTTTAAAGTGTTATTTTTTTCAAGTTAGTGTACAGTGAAAGTCATGTTCCTTACATCCTTTTGAAAAAGATACAATTCCAATTTCCCAATGCACGAAGTAAATTCGTTAAAAAAATTAAAATCTTACCCATGTCTTTATAGTGAGAAAGAACAGCAATTAAGACAGCGGTTGCAAGAAGATGTGGCACATGTATACAATGGAATATTACTCGGCCATAAAAAGAAATGAAATTGAGCTATTTGTAATGAGGTGGATAGACCTAGAGTCTGTCATACAGAGTGAAGTAAGTCAGAAAGAGAAAGACAAATACTGTATGCTAACACATATATATGGAATTTAAGGGAAAAAAAATGTCACGAAGAACCTAGGGGTAAGACAGAAATAAAGACACAGACCTACTAGAGAATGGACTTGAGGATATGGGGAGGGGGAAGGGTGAGCTCTGACAAAGCGAGAGAGAGGCGTGGACATGTATACACTACCAAACGTAAGGTAGATAGCTAGTGGGAAGCAGCCGCATAGCACAGGGAGATCAGCTCGGTGCTTTGTGACCGCCTGGAGGGGTGGGATAGGGAGGGTGGGAGGGAGGGAGACGCAAGAGGGAGGAGATATGGGAGCATATGTATATGTATAACTGATTCACTTTGTTATAAAGCAGAAACTAACACAGCATTGTGAAACAATTATACCCCAATAAAAATGGTAAAATAAAAAAAGGGCCCTGGCCCTGTACAAGAGAAACCTTTGCAGAACTCAGCACCAGAAAACGACTAGAGCTAATCGATCAATTTGGTAAAGTAGCAGGATACAAAATTAATGCACAGAAATCTCTTGCGTTCCTATACACTAGTGATGAAAAATCTGAAAGAGAAATTAAGGAAACACTCCCATTTACCACTGCAACAAAAAGAATAAAATACCCAGGAGTAAACCTACCTAAGGAGACAAAAGACCTGTATACAGAAAACTATAAAACACTGATAAAAGAAATCAGAGATGACACAAACAGATGGAGAGATACACCATGTTCTTTGATTGGAAGAATCAATATTATGAAAATGACTGTACTATCCAAAGCAATCCCTATCAGATTGCCAATGGCATTTTTTTACAAAACTGGAACAGAAAATCTTAAAATTTGTATGTAGGCATAAAAGACCCTGAATAGCCAAAGCGATCTTGAGGGAAAAAACCAGAGCTGGAGGAATCAGACTCCCTGACTTCAGACTATACTACAAAGCTACAGTAATCAAGACAATATGGTACTGGCACATAAAACAGAAATATAGATCAATGGAACAGGATGGAAAGCCCAGAGGTGTACCCATGCACCAATGTTCAACTGATCTATGACAAAGGAGTCAAGAGTATACAGTGGAGGAAAGACAGTCTCTTCAGTAAGTGGTGGTTGGAAAACTGGACAGCTACATGTAAAAGAATGAAATTAGAACACTCCCTAACACCATCCACAAAAGTAAACTCAAAAGGGCTTATTGACCTCAGTGTAAGACCAGACACTATAAAATTCTTGGAGGAAAACATAGGAAGGACACTCTTTGACATAAATCACTGCAAGATTTGTTTTGTTTTGTTTTGTTTTTTTGTTTTTTTGCGGTAGGCGGGCCTCTCACTGTTGTGGCCTCTCCCGTTGTGGAGCACAGGCTCCGGACGCACAGGCCCAGCAGCCATGGCTCACGGGCCCAGCCGCTCCGCGGATCTCCCTGGACCGGGGCACGAACCCGTGTCCCCTGCATCGGCAGGCGGACTCTCAACCACTGCGCCACCAGGGCAGCCCTGCAAGATTTTTTTTGACCCACCTCCTAGAGTAATGGAAATAAAAGCAAATGGGACCTAATGAAACTTAAAAGCTGTGCACAGCAAAGGAAACCATAAACAAGATGAAAAGACAACCCTCAGAATGGGAGAAAGTGTTTGCAAATGAATCATCGGACAAAGGATTAATCTCCAAAATATATGAACAGCTCATGCAGCTTGATATTAAAAAACAAACAACCCAATCAAAAAATGGGCAGAAGACCTAAACAGACATCTCTCCAAAGAAGACATACAGATGGCCAAGAGGCACATCCAAAGCTGCTCAACATCACTAATAACTAGAGAAATGCAAATCAAAGCTACAATGAGGTTATCACCTTATACTGGTTAGAATGGGCATCATCAGAAAGTCTACAAACAACAAATGCTGGAGAGGGTGTGGAGGAAAGGGAACCCTCTTGCACTGTTGGTGGGAATGTAAATTGATACAGCCACTCACTATGGAGAACAGTATGGAGGTTCCTTAAAAAACCAAAAATAAAATTACCATATGACCCAGCCATCCCACTACTGGGCATATACCCAGAGAAAACCAGAATTCAAAAAGACACATGCACCCCAGTGTTCATTGCAGTACTATTTACAGTAGCCAGGCCATGGAAGCAACCTTAATGCCCATCGACAGATGAATGGATAAAGAAGATGTAGTACATGTATACAATGGTGTATTACTCAGCCATAAAAAAGGAATGAAATTGGGTCATTTGTAGAGACATGGATGGACCTAGAGTCTGTCATACAGAGTGAAGCAAGTCAGAAAGAGAAAAACAAATATCATATATTAACACATATATGTGGAACCCAGAAAAATGTTACAGATGAACGGTTTGAAGGGCAGAAATTGAGACACAGATGTAGAGAACAAACGTATGGATACCAAAGGGCGGAAAGTGGTGGTGGGGTGGTGGTGGTGTGATGAATTGGGAGATTGGGATTGACATGTATACACTAATATGTATAAAATAGATAACTAATTAGAGCCTGCTGTATAAAAATAAATAAAATAAATTTCAGAAAAAGAAAACAAAAAGAACTTATGATGATGTGATAGGTAGCAAGGATATTGAGGGTATGTGTAAAAAGTGATCATTATAATTCAAAATCAAATTTAATATGCATGGGGAAGGAAGAAAGTATATCAAAGAAATGTGTGATGTGGAAAGATGGTAGTATCTGTAATCCTGGAAGGATGTTGGAATCCTATTTCTAGAGGAAGTGAGCTGGCAAGATAGGAAGTGGTGGTCCGAGAATGGAATGCTTGAAATTTAGATTATGAAGGGGTTAAATTTAGATTATGAAGGGGTTACGGCTACTGGTGGTCGCCAGGTATGAGTATGAGGTACGATGAAGTACGATGGAGGACGATGGAGGACTTTGG
The DNA here is from genome assembly GCF_000442215.2 of Lipotes vexillifer. Taxonomy (NCBI): domain Eukaryota; kingdom Metazoa; phylum Chordata; class Mammalia; order Artiodactyla; family Lipotidae; genus Lipotes; species Lipotes vexillifer. The sequence continues at coordinate 1,432,014 of NW_006780523.1, forward strand.
AAGAAAGGAGGGTAAGGAACTGAGAGCTCGGAGTATTGGGAGAATTTTCTATGGGAATATTGAAATCCCCATGAATCAGGACAGGAATAGGGAGTGCAGAGCCCAGAACTGCATGGGGCAGAGTTCTGAAGGAGTGAAAATTCTTAATGGCGTTAAAAGCTTGAAAGGCAGTCATGGCACTGTTTGTCTTATAGATGACCATTGTGACCATCCAGCCCATACCACAACCTTAGAAAATATTCCCTGTCCACAGCCTAGATGGGCAGCTTTACACATGTACTACAATAATAATGTCATCCCTGGGTCACACATAAATGGAATGGGGATGGACACCCGACCCTCAGAGTCTCACCAAAGCACACAGATTCTCCTTATTACAAGCTATAATTGAGCCCAGTGACTGAGTCCGTCAGTGGGGGAATCAGGTTTAAGAGTCATGTAGATTTGTGGGTTGAAGCTTCAGTTCTGGGGTGTCCTCCTTGGTCAACCATGTGTGTTTGCTGAGAACTGAGCAGAGAAGGCATGTCAGAGAGAAGCAGGAGAATGAAGGAACACACACACACACAGATACACAGAGAGAAAGATTGTCTGTATTCCAAATTCCTATGAGTCTTTGTTATATTTCTGTTAACTATTTTCTGTGAAATTCTCATGTCTCCTTACAATACATCTCTTATTTGTTTGAGCTATTTTCATTGGATTCCTCTTCCATGCAACCACACTTGCTCTAAGAGAGCACCTATGATTTAGTCAGTCATTCAATAAGCATATAATGAGCACTTAGTAAGGGCCTGGACTGTTGGAAACACTGTGGAAAATACAAATGTGGGCATGATATAGTTCCAACCAGTAGGAAAATCAACAGTGGAGAAAAAATACCCAAAATATAATTAAAATACAGTTTTAATTAATGAGTGTTAAACTAGAGGTGGGTGCTGAGTATTATGACCTCAGCTGGTAAAGACTCAATATGTTAGTTGAATCTGAAAGATCTGGTAAATTCAGAAAAATCTGGTAGGGTCACATCAAACAAGACTTGGAATGTAAATTTGCCTTTAAAGATGAGTAGATAGATACACACAAAGTGAAACAGAAGGTATATAGAGAAGAGAAGGTAGCTTAGGACCAGCAAAGGGAGAATGTGATGCAAGCTGAAGGAAAGGAGTGTTTCAAGGAGGTAGATGTCAGTCAGACTGACCATAACTAAGAGGTTAAGAAATAGAATATCTGAATGCTTACATTACATTACTGACACAGAGTTGATTAGTAACCTTAGTTGGATGGATTTCAGTATAGTGGTGAGAACAAAATCAGATCGGAATGCCTTGGCAGTATGTGGGAAATCAGGAACTGGAGAGAATCAACAAAATTTGTAAAATTGCCTTTGAAGGTCAATAGAGTAATAGCTCAAGGGAGAAGTGGAATCATAGGATAATTTTTTTAAGATGCAAATGCTTGAGTACATTAGAATGAGACAAAATAGGGTATACATCAGTGTGTACAGGAAAAAGATTAAATGATGTTGTGACAAAGACTTTCCTCGAAAAAGGTTTAGATTTATGCATAGAGATGTTAAACCTGGCTTTTTTTGGATTAGCCCCGAAAGAAATGAACTTAAATGTCCCAAAGTAAATAATGAAAAGCTTGAATAATATATCCATAGGATTTGGGTGGATTATCATGAAACATTTTGAAATAACATTTAACAATAGCACTGATAAAAATAAAAGCTGTCAAAAATTAATCTTAAGTCAAAAACAAAGTGCAGCGAAATACAGAAAGCATATGAACTGTGATTACTATTTTGTTATTCAAATACACACAAACACTGGAAAAAGACTGGAAAGATATGACAGCAACTGTTGAGCAGTTATCTTGGACAATGTGATTACTGGTGATTTTAATTTTCTTTTTTTGTGTGTGAAACCCTCCGTTTTTAACTTGCAGTGATAAGCATATTTTATTTTTAGTCACAAGGAAGCAAATACTGTTGTATACTAGGTTAAGCATGCTGTATATTTCTCTAGGAGACATAAAATCATGTGCTTTTAACTCATATATTCTTATACATTCTCCCACTAATTTATATCATCAGCATCTCCCTACCCAAAGTGCATGCTCCAAGTCTTTAAACTCTTTAATATTGCACATAAACAATTAAGCTTTCAAAGCATGCTCTTGTGTGTGTATGTATATGCATGTGTTTAGATGATGATGAAAACATATATCAGGACCTTTCTTAACTGAAACAATTTCACATCTAGTTTAATATTTCAATCCTGTATTCAGAGACCAGTATATTTAGAATCATTTCCAGTGACGCCATGGAAACTATTTCATGTTATGTCAATTGCTGGTGAGTGTGTAGGCAAAAACGGAGCCTTTGTGACTGATTGGGACTTCTTCCTTCTTTATTAAAAAAGAAGAGAAATCTTGAAGGGCTCCAATTTGCTGCTATTAATGATTCAAGTGAGCTTAATTTATAACTCCACTGAGAGCAAAGAAAGATTTTTTTTTTCAATGTGGATTGCAGAAACTGTGAAAATCATGACACCAAGATATTACCTTCCCATTTTATTCTCAAAGTATTTCACCTTCTTCTTTTTAGAAATAATTTGAGATGAAAATCCTCAGTATTAACATTTAAGTAGTGAGCCTCTCTGAAATGTCTTATTGTATGCAAGTCTTCAATTTAACTTAAAGCCTCTGTGTGAATACTCTCAGGGTCACATGCTGTCTCTAGCACCACCTGGTCGCACAGAGAAGTCCTTTACAACTACTGCAGATTTGGGGTTGAAAGCAAATTCTGTGCTTTACCTGAAGTTATTAGCTTGCATTGTGAATTACCTACCCATTTCTCCAAAATCCAATGTGGAATATCTGTGGTGGGTGGCCCTGAAATTGACCAGATCAGTGATCTAATGTGATAGCCTATCTCTCAATGGGGCTGATGACAGCCCAGAATTGACTGGCTTTCTGTGATACAGCAGAGAGAAGGAGAAATAGCTCAGGATGAACTTTCACAAAATGCATTAAGGATAAACTGTTTGCTTGATTGTGCTGTTTGTCAGTTATTTAATAGCGGGTTCTGAAAATTTAAATTTAAATATCAGCAAGTCCGTAAAAGATAAACCAAACGAATTAGAGAAATTGAAAAATACACTTACTAACTTCTTCCAAATACTCTTTAAAATCACGGCCATTTTACGTTTCAAAAAAAAGAAATCAACTCAAAACAAAACTATCAAAAGTTAATATAAAAGGTACTATCTGAAACTGTTACAGAGGCATACCAGATCTGGTCACTTTAACCCACCTTCTGCACGCCGAGCATATGGCAATGACAGATAAAATATAAGAAAGGAAAACCAAAACCAACAAAAAGCCAATTCAGAAGCGGTATTACATCTGTATGAACCAAAAGAACAACAGAAAAACAGGATGTTAGTATGGGCTGAAGCTCAGCTCTGCTAGGTTCTGTGTAAACAGGCACATGCAACCAAGAGCTGTGCTGGTTCCTGTGCTGTATTAGAAACTAGAAGTTCCTTCTTTAAAGATAGGGTACCAGAGGAAAGTTCATTGCTAGAGGCCAGGCCCTGAGTTGGCATTCCCCATGTTCTTTAATTGGGAAGATGTTTGGAATTACGAGACTTCAGAGGGAGCTCAGGAACTATGGGGTCAAAGTGTAAAGATAGACCTTTATGACATTATTCGATTGGTGGCTCTGTGACTGTCTCTGAGCTGTGGCTAATGATTGACATCATAAGTAAGACTAGGGTCCGGGTGGAACCTCAGGGTTTGGCGGATGCAGCTAAACAAACGTGGGACAAAGAGGTTATCAGAGGGAAAGTGTGTGTGTGTGTGTTTGTGTGTGTGAGAGAGAGAGACAGAGACAGAGAGACAGAGACAGAGAGAAGAGGAAGAGAATGAGAAAAGAAATCCATCCCATTAAAAATAAGCCTGCACACCAAAATTCTAAAACACAGTAAGAAATAAGAAAGGTAGACCAAAAAACTCAGTATTTAGAATATGTATTTATTATAAATTAAATCAATTTTGTGAAGCAACATAAAAAAGACTGTAAAATGAGTATGTTTAAAGAAAGGATAATTACAGATCAGTGTCCACAATGTCATGTATCTGTCATCGATCTACAAAAATCATTAAGACAATCTCAGAAGATAATAAGGTGTGGTAATTTGTGCTCTCACCTATCAACAGTAATTCTAAAAACATGGTAATTAAGACAGTGAGGTATTGGTGGAAAGACTACAAACAGGCAAGTGGAACAGAAGAGAGCCTAGAAACAGACCCACTTACCTATGGAAACTTAATATATGAAAGAGATGGCAATTCAAAGTTGCCGGGGATAGAAAAGATTATGCTGGAAAATTGATCATCCATATGGAAAAAAATAAAATTAGATTATGCATCACACCAGGCACAAAAATAAATCCAGGTGGGTTTAAGAACTCAATGTGAAAATCAAAACTGCAGCACTTTTAGAATATAATAAGGAAGGCTGGCTCAACGACTACTGGATAGGAAAACATACATTAAAAAAGAATGTAAGAAAAAATATAAAGGCAACAATTCTAAATATGGCTTATGTTATATTAAAAAGCTTTGGTAAAGGTCCCATAAACAAAGTGCAACGACAAAAGCAAGCTTGGGAAATTTTATTTGCAACATATGTTGCTGAAGAAGGATTAATATATAGAATTTGTTAAGAGTGACCAATAGAAAAGGAAAAATAATGGTTAGATTATGATACATCCATAAAATGGAGAACTCTGCAGCTGTTAAATAATAAAGCCGGTCTATATTTTCTGATAAGGAAATATATCTACGAAATGTTAATAGTGGAAATAAGCAAGTCTCAGAACAGTATGTGTAGTATGCTACTCTTTGACTATACATATGTATTAAAAATGTATATACATATGTATTTGAATATCTATACATATTGAATGTATCTGAATATATATAGCATCTTTATTAGAGTAGACTATCTTATATATTCATAGGCTACTCTACTAAAGATGCAACAGAAAAACAATTATTTCTCCCTTAGAAAGGGAATTGTGCAAAAACTAAAAAGTCAGACAATAACAAGGGCTAGAAATGGGAAATTTCATATACTGCCAGTGGGAACATAAATTGACATAACCCAGTTTGGAGCAATTTCACAGTTTGCAGTAAAGTTGAATATGTGCAAATTCTTTGACTCAAAAATTATACTCTAGGATACATACCTAGAACAGTGATTCTCGAAGTGCTATCCTGAGACCCCTGGGGTTGGGTTGAGGGTATCTTTGAGATTCTTTTAGAGGGTCAGCAAGGGCAAAGTTAGTTTTGTAATATTACTAAGATATTATTTGTCTTTTTCACTGTATTGGCTTTTGGACTAATGGAGTAAAATCAATGGTGGCACATAAGCATGAATCAAGACAGTGGTACCAAAACGTACTAGAAGACATTGTATTCCTCTTGGTCACGTACAGGGTGTGTGTGTGTGGGGGGAAGAAACACAAAAAACGAGGAAGTCTTACCTAATGATATCTTTAATGGAGCAGTAGAATTTAGTGATTTTGTTAAATCTTGAAACTTGAGTGTGGGTGTTTTAAAAATATTGGTGATAAAATGAGAAATTCACATAAAGTACAAGTGATGCGTACCAAAATAATAATGTTGTCTTGAGAAAAAGCACTTCTGTGACTACTTGAGTTACAGACTGAGGTAACTGCTTTCATTGATGGACTGCCATTTTTCCTGACAGACCAACTGGCAGACAAATTACTGTTATTCGGGGTTGGACTTTTGGCAACATTTTCTCAGAAATGAATGGAGTCCATCACTTCAAGGAAAACAAGGGACAGTATTTATTGCCAATGATAATGTTTGAAAATTCAAGTGAAAAATCAGCATCTTGGAAAATTTGTATCTACCTTGTGAGCCTCACAACTTCCCAATACTTAAAGACTTTCTCATGAGATTGGTAGTGATAGTAAGCAAAAAAGAGCCTTTTTATAGTGCATAAATGAAAACTGTCAATATTTGGAAGATCTGCCTATCTAAGGGAACTGCTGTTTTCCAGATAACCAGTGCATGACATCGCAAATCAAGCACCAGTAAGGACCCATAGCGTAAAATAAACCAATGGAATTTAATGCAAATGAGTATAAATGATTCATTAAGCTTGGTTACAAATTCCATATTGCAAATAATCTTTAAGAAACCACCATCTGCTGAGTTTTGATATAGTATCAAACAGGAATATCTACAATTATCCAACACACCCCTCTCTTTTCCTATTTGATTTCTATGTGTGGCTGGATTTCACTGATATAATTCAACCCAAACATTTCACGCCAGGTTGAATGATGAAGTAGATATAAAAATCCAGATGTCTTGTTTTAAGCCACATATTGAGACACAGTATGTCTTAATGCAGTCTCACCCTACTCACTACATATTTTGCTTTGAAAATAGAAGTTATATTTCATAAAAATATCATTTAGGCTACTGGTTTATTATTGTTATATTTAAATTAATGAAACAAATTAACATTTTCTTAGTTTTAATTTCTAAACACTAAACATTAGGAGATATAACCCATCCTAACAGAAACTAACAGGATAGGGTGATAGTTATGGGAATGATGGGTAGAGGTTGGGGACATTTTCTGATGAGATAATATTTACACATTAATATAGAGAATGTAAGCAAATGAACAGTGGATTCCTGATAGATGAGGAAATGCAGAGGCTCTGAGAACATGCTTGGTGCCTTTGAGGAGCAGCAGGAAGGCCAGTGTGACTGTCACAGAGCGAGCAGGGGAGAGAGTTTGGAGCTGAGATCAGCATGGCAGGCAAGAGCTGGATCATGGAAAGCGCTGTCCCGAAGGAGAGTGTCTGTGTAAATGTTTGTGACGCAGTTTTATGCTAGGAGTATCCCATTGAACTTTCTCCCTGTGGCCATTCAAAGGCCATTGCACTTTACCCTTCGGTCAGATTGGATGGTTAGTAGGGCTGAAATCCCAGTAACTGAAAGTAGAGATGGGGTGCAAAGGCCCTCTTTGCTTGGGCTTTCCCACTCGGACACTGTTACAGGAAATGAGACAGAACCAGGATGCAGGAGGTGTGCTCAGCACACATAGGCCGGTTCACAGCATAGCCTGGCAGGGAGTCAACCCCTTCTAGTTGATGCCAGATGAAACTGATATTTTCACATGTCTCTGGTAAGCGCTTGCTTGGGCAGTTCATTGGGAACATAACATATATAAATGTGTCAGTCTTTAGTAAGTCTTTCACCAGGCCAAAACCCAGGCTTTCCTCAACTTTGAGAGCATACATATAGCAAAGGAAATGTGTAGTCAGATGTGATGTCTTATTTGTATTAATTTAACATTATTAGTAATTATCATACTGTGCAGTTTTCCAGATAAGTTATCATGTGTCTTCATTGGTTTTACACTCCTAGCATGTTGCATGGTGCCTTAACATATCATAGGTGGGCCGATACAGAATGAATGAATGGATGAAGTATGAATGAATGAATAAATGAATAGGCAGGTACTGTTTGTGAGAAAGTACAACTTTAATAGTGGGTACTATTTGGGAGAGAACTGTGTTTAGGAAAATGCTTCCACATGCCTCCTCAGAACGGAGAGTGATATCCTGATGAGGGCAAGAGTCAGAAGGATGCCAAGGAACAGAGACAGTTAAATTGCTCTGCCTAAGAGATGTTCAGAATATTTGAAGTTAGAAAAAAACAAAGAATAACAGAGAGAGGTTGGCCAACATGATGGAAAGATGGAGAATTTTAGAGAAAAGTGTTGCGTGAGAAAAGTCCAGTGAGAGTTTTAAGAACAGGTACGTCCAATATTTGATTCTAGGTTTGTGATCTTGGAGTAGGAGACCTCTTCTGTCTCTCCGAGTACCATTAAAATAGAATGCAGCTTAACAGCCTAAGTGGCTGCGTCGGGGGATTACTGTGACAGGCCGGTAGAAGGAACTGTGCGCTCTGCTCTGCAGTCATCTCTCTGCGATGTCTGTAGAGACCTGAACTGTCAGGAGGAGGACAGTAGTCCAGAGGTCCCAGCCAGTGTATTCGGGAGAGGTGCGAAGAAGCAGCTGCCACATAGAACTATTTCAGTTATCGATAGATTTTTCGTTGTCCTTATTAATTGTTGCTGTTGCTGCTGCTGTTTGCCTCAAGTAATATTAGATGGAGACCACTTCAGAAGGCAGAGGGGTGGTAGCATCATTGTTACATATTTGGTGGTTTTAAATTATATTCACAGATGCTTAGATACTCTTCTCTTTAAGAGGTGACACTGAGTTCACTTTGAGTATGGGCTGAACTTAATAACTTGCTTCCAGTGAAGAGAATATGGAGGAAGTGATGGCATGTCGCTTCCAATGATTACAAAAGGACTGTAGGTTTCTTCTGGGTTCTCTCGCTCTGTCTCTGTCTCTCTCTCTCTCCTTCTCCCCTTCCCCTCTGTCCAGTGTCCAGTGAGGAGCTGAGGTCACATGAGTAAGCTTGGGGACGGATCCTTTAGTCCCAGTAAAGCCCATCTTACAGCCTGACTTGCAAACTCAAGAGAGATCCTGGGCCAGAGCAACCTGGCTAAGAAACTAGCCAGGTGGATTCCTGAGCCATAGAAACTATGAAATAACAATTTTTGTTTGCTTTAAGCTTGTAAGATACAGATGATTTATTACACATCAGTAGATAACTGATACACATATGATTATTCTAGCTTACAGAGGATAAACTGAAATCCCCAGAGGTCATTGGACCTATCCCCAAACACAAAGCTATAAATTATCAGAATTGACATTCAAACCCTAGTCTTTTGACTCCTACTTCATTACCCCTTCCATTATATCAGACTACCACCAGTCGTATGGAAGTAAAACATTTCTTATATTTCCAGATCTGGAATATATAATTCTAAGAGCATTATTCACTCTTAATCAGAAATAACAAAATATAAAGATCAATGATTTAATCGTTCTCTATATATCTTAAACAAACAAAAATACAAACTCTAAACCTCCAAAAACCAATTCTTAGAACCAGAAAGCAGCAAAGAACTTTAGAGACGTCTGTCTGGAGTTTTACCACTCCAGACAGAAACTGAGGGAAATTTACTGACAAATGCCATGGCGTGAGTTAGAGAGGGAGCAAGGACTCAGACTTAATGTCACCTGGATAAAGAAAGCATTTTTGAATTTTGGTATTAATGTACATACTTGGTTCCCTGCGGACAGTGGCTTACAAGTTCATGTAACTTCACAGACATGAGGCTTGGCACAGTGGCTGCCACAGAGAGTCGAAACTCTCTTACTAGAGTAATAATGCTCCTCATTCCTTCTATAAAACACACCGATTGACACTCGAATGCACACTGAAAATGCACAGCAGATAGCCTACCTCTTCTACACATCTGGATCCACCTGTTGAGTTTCATGCTTACCAAGAGCCATTGTTTGTTTCCAAAACCTCCTTATGCCAAATGTACTTGCTATTGTAACAATTTTATTTAATTGAATATTGCATAAGTGAATTAATATGAATTTTAAAAGAGAGCTTTTTTTCCTATGAAATCTAAATTTAATGATTGGAGAAGAGTTGATAGAGGTATGTTGTTAATTTTAAAAATTGTTTTAGAGTTAGGTATGGGGGAGAGATTGGAAAAAAATACAACCAAAATCTACAAGCATTCTGCACCTTAATCCCTTCATATGTGTCCTCAAATTTCTGCCACATTTCAAAAAAAGGTGAAGCTTGATGTCAGAGATGATGCCATACCATGTGGTTTATATAATAATGACCATGAGACATTGAAGTCAGAGGACCCACACTCAATGTAAAGGCCTTGACCCTACATCAAGAAAATCATTTATATGATTTCATATTAGATAAATTATCTAAGGTATGTACATGTCATTTTTAAATGATTTCCAGTTTCAACCAGTGTTTTCAATTAATCAACCAAGTTTTGGTCACAAGCGTGTGAGATAATCTTAGTAAGTGTTGAATGAATGAATGAATGAATGGGAAGTTACATGGGGTAGGTAAAACAAAGTGCCTTACAGACTCAAGGCATTTTTCAGTTTATTTGAAAAATGTGTCAACACTATTTAATGTATACCTGAATGTCAACCCTATTTTCCATTACTGTGTATTTCGAAGACATTGAAGTGAACATAAACAACTTCCAAGTCTCTCCTTGTTTCACATTGCACTTATCTCCTTCCTTGACAGAACAGATTTGTTTCTTTGGGTGTCTTGTGAAAGTTTTCTCTTGGCAGCTCTAGCTGAGCGGCTTCCATGTTGGGTGAGAGTTTGCAAGCAGCCTATTTTTCCAATGCCATACACAATGTGATGTTGGTTTCTGACAAAGGAGTTTCCAGGGCTGCTAAGCAACCATTAGCGATGGCTAAAAATAGGGAGCAGCCATCATATTATGGGACTTGCGAAGCTTAAGGAGGTTTTATAAGCCAGTAACTCTGGTATAATTACTATCAGATTCTGCTTTTGAATTGGATTAAAAATACAGTGTATGTGAATCTGCAGTCATTTGTACAGCAAAAGCTGTTCCTCAAATTAAAGCTAGTTTTTATTGATTTATTTTCATGTGAGTTCTGTTTAAAAATATTCATTGTATTTGATCTGGGTAGACACTGTCTTCACGTGTGCTTATTTCCATGAATTAAAGACATGTACTAATGCTATTACATGTAATGTAATAGCATACAAATATAGAACATGGGCTTGAAAGTTTCTTCTGAATGGACCATCCATCAATTTCTCCAGATGTTTAGCTTTACATATCGCCACTACAGCATGGATTTATTTTCCTGTGCATTTTTTCATTTTTGCATTCATTCATTTAACATTAATTGCCTGTTTTTACCATCATTTTTCTCTCTCTCCATCAATTATTCTTCTTTTGTTCTTCACATTTATTTACCCCCCCCAGCTCTATTGCTTTGCAGATGCCCATCTCCATCAACTCTTGATGTCTAGTTACCTACGTAGTATCATAGTACCTTCTCCTCTTCATTCAGCCATTTCTTTATTTTGTGGTTTTACTGACCACCCTTCTTAACTTGAATATCCGTCCCTTTCTGACCCCTTGACTTTTTTGTAAAAAAAAAAAAATTTCTTTGTAGCACCTGACACCCTCACAGTAATGTCTAACTCTGAGCTCAGTGAGGACAGGGATTATAAGTTTCTTTTTGCTCACTATTGTGTCTCCACTGTGTAGTAGAGTGACTGGCACTTAATAGTCACCCAGTGAATATTTGTTGAATGAAGGCAGAAATGTCTGCATGTATTTGTATTCTCATCTACTTCAGTCTCCTTTCCACCATCACTTCATCAGGTTCTCTCTTATTACCATCTTTCTGTTATCAGTTATTCCAACAGACTGTCAGGCTCTCCACCCATCATCCCAACTATTCGTCTATCCATCTCTATCCGTAAACCTCCCTATATGTATCTGAGCAACCATCTAACATTTTCTTAGTATGTTATAAGATCTTTTTGTTTATATATCCTTGTGTCAGTGTCTCTTTCATCTCCTCTGTCACTCATTAATCCATCATTCTCCATCGTGCCTTCCTACCTAAATTACCTTATGTACTATTTCAATATAAAATGATAGGTGTGTACAATTTTTAGTGAAAGGCCCAAGGGAAGGATTACAGAGAATTTACATCTTTCTTCCATTTATTTTATATGAATTCAATTACATGAACTCAGCAAATAAAGAGAAAAAATAGCATCTTAAATAGTGCCTGCCACTCCATTTAATGAATGTAGTCCGTAAATGGAACATGAGATAGCTGGTGTTCCCAAAGTCATTTTTAATGAGATTATAAAGTAGAAAAACAGGTATTATTCATACGACATGGCCTTAAAACAGCAGCCAACTGTTTCTTGTGCAGCTCACCCAAAGAAACAGCAACCTGTTCCAAATTTAGAGGAAAATGATTACGCTGGATCTATTGAGAGACAGTATAGTGGTTTATATTACAGCATTTTCCAATGGGAATGTCGTTTGACTATTGATAATTGTCGCCTTATTGGCTGCCTTTTGGAACCTAACCTCTGTGTAGCATATGACTCCACCATAGCCATTATCCATAGGGCAGAAGGGGAAGAGTGAAGCTTAAGCTCCGTTTTGAAGGGTTATTTGAGATTTTTCAGGCAGAAAAGAAAGGCAGGAGCGGTCAAGGACGAGGGACAACAAACTGCTCACCAGAGTTATTGAATTGAATTTCTCAAGCACATGTGTATCTTTCTTGATCTCTGTCATTGTGTATCTAGTAGAGTATTATAGTCATGACTTGGTATATCCACAAGGCATTGGTTCCAGGGCCCCCCCCCCCATGAATTCTAGAATCTGTGGATGCTCAAATACCTTATGTAAGATAGTGTATTATTTGCACATAACTTACTCACATCCTCCTCTATACTTTAAATCATCTCTAGATTACATATACCTAATACAGTATATGTCATGTAAATAGTTGTAAATACAATGTGAGTGCTATGTAAATAGTTGCACAGCAAATTCAGGCTTTGCTTTTAGGAACTTTCTGGATTTTCTTTTAATATTTTTGATCTGTGGTTTGTTGAATCCGTGGATGAGGAACCCACGGTTACAGAGGACTGACTGTGTATTAATCTACCAAAGTAGTCCATGAATAGGATTAAACATTGAAGAGTATAATATAATGAAAATGAATAGGTTAAAACAGGTTAAAACAAGGACTCTGGAGCCAGCTTGTCTAGGTTTGAATATGGCTTCACCACTCTCTAGATGAGTGACCTTGGTTGGTTGCTTTCTCTCTCTATGCTTGTTTTTTCATCTGTAAAATAAGAATAAAAATAGCACCTTCCCTAGAGGATCACTCTGAGAATTAAATGATTTAATATGTTTGAAGTTCTTAAAACAGTGGCTGGTACAGTCTTACTGTTGATGATGTTGTTGTTTTCTTGCTTTTAAATATTGAAATTTTAGCTTGCTTACATTATCACTCACCTTTTCTCTCTCTCCTCCCTTTATGGTTCTATCATTATCATCTGCAACTTTAAGCAACATTAACTGCTTCATTTCTCTTGACTTCTCTCTTTTCCGGTGAGGATATCAGTGGTTTCACGCTCCCTCCCATCCTGTTCACCTTTCAGGGTCGGTCAGTTCTATTTTTTATTTATTTATTTATTTATTTTCCGGCACGTGGGCCTCTCACTGTTGTGGCCTCTCCCGTTGCGGAGCACAGGTTCCGGACACGCAGGCTCAGCGGCCGCGGCTCTGCGGCATGTGGGATCTTCCCAGACCGGGGCACGAACCCGTGTCCCCTGCATCGGCAGGCGGACTCTCAACCACTGCGCCACCAGGGAAGCCCCGGTCAGTTCTATTTTGATCTTTACCTTCTCAAAGTTGATAACGGTTTTAGTCTGTTCTGTAACCATGATGAAGATTTCTGTGGTTGTCCAAAACTCTAAAATGGAAAAAACATAATAAAAATGAGTTTACATTGGCAGTGTAAATGGTGGTCACTGCAGAGACAAGCAGTATACTTAAGACCACATTCCTATCTCTCCAGGTCCAGTGTCACAGCTACTTAGCTATACAAAGGAGAGTGTTCCAAGAATCCATTTCAGTTGGACACGCCTTTTCCATAAACCACATTGATTTTGCCATGACCTCAAGTTTTTCTAAGATAGCATTCGTTGTATCGAGTCTATCAGTTCTTTCCACATCTCAGAATCTTCCATTCTGGATCCCCTGTCTTCACCCTCCCAGCTGGACTGCTGGTTTTGTAGGATACCCGAATAGCTGTTTTCCTGGAATTTCCCTTACTGTTTGACCGGATCCTATTTTCTTCTTCCTGGTTTACTCCTTTTGTGTTCTTCCTAAAGTACGTTCCCAAGTAACATTGTGAAATACATGAGCTGCAAACTTTGAAGTCCATGCTGCCTGAAAAGTTCTTCATTCTGCCTTCATGTTTCATAGTCTGGTCAGAATAAAATTTCGTACACATACACATTTTCCTTTCAAAACTTTGAAACATTTCTTTATTGGCTTCTAGCATCCAGCATAACTGATGACAAGTCTGATGTCGGTCTGACACTTATTCTTTTGTGTGTGACTGGGTTCTTACCCAAACCCACTCCACCCTGCCCCTCGGGAAGATTTTATGTGTTTTTTAAATTTTCATTGCTGTTATAAAGTTTTACAATTATATTCATAGGAAAGAGTCTTAATTTTCATTTATTGTTCTGGGTCCTTTGATCTGAAGACTTGTGTACTTTTGCTTTGGGAAATTCTCTTCTATTACTTACTGGATATTTTCTACTCATAGACTCTGTGTTCTCCCTTTGCAGAACTTCCATTAGTCATAATTTGAAACTATAAGATAAAGTCTCTTTTTTATGTTTTCTCTCATATTTTTTCTCTTTATTTTGTTCTCCTTTTTGGAGATTTGCTTAAATTTATCTTTGTCTTTATATTGAAAATTTCATTGGCAATTATATTTTTAACTTCCAGGTCCTCTTTCTTTGTTTCTGATTGTTCCTTTTCCATGCTTTCTGTTTCCTTTCTATGGATTTGCTATCTTCTTGTACCTCTCTCTGGAAACTGATTATACATATTTTGGAAGTTCTTTTTATTCCTTCATTTTTCTCTGTTTTTCTAGACTGGATGTTTTCTTTTTATTTTCCTTTGTTTTTTTTTTGTTTTTTTGTTTTTTTTTAACTTCTGTACATATTTTACCTCAAGTATCTGGTGACACTCCTTTGTTTATATTTGACAATGAGGCCTTAAAAAGCTTCCACAGACTGCTCTGTACATGGGTGGAGATTTTGACTGATGGGTTTCACTTTATTGTAAACTGGGTGGAAGCTTTTATGTATGGGGAACTGCTAAACCATGGAAAGCCCACTATTTTACTATGAGGTGCAGATAGCCAAATGATTACCTCAGTTCTCTCGGGTTAATTTTTTTTTTTTTTTAATGCGGTACGCAGGCCTCTCACTGTTGTGGCCTCTCCCGTTGTGGAGCAGAGGCTCAGTGGCCATGGCTCACGGGCCCAGCCGCTCCGCGGCATGTGGGATCTTCCCGGACCGGGGCACGAACCCGTGTCCCCTGCATCGGCAGGCGGACTCTCAACCACTGCGCCCCCAGGGAAGCCCTCTCGGGTTAATTTGATGTCTCTAGTACAGAACATAATTTTTTCAGTGAAGAGTATCTTACTGCTGGGAGAGTTCTACTTCTTGCCTGATATTATAGGGTGAGAAGCTCCACAAACCTGCTTCTTGGGGAAATTGGTGGAAATTATTATATAAATTTAAGTCTCTGGAAATGGTCCTAAGGACCTACAGCAAAGGAAGACACACTTATTCAAGAAAATCTAAAGTTCTGGAAGAAAAGTGAGAGTCTCTGGCTTTTGAACTCAGAACCATTACCTCCCTTTTCTCTCAGAGTTCAGTGAGACAAAAACTCAATTCCAACTCCCAGTCAGAGGGCTATCTCCCTGGGAAGGGCAGGTTGTCAACATTTCTCGCCTTGCTTCCAGCTACCCCTTGTTAAGTGGAAATTCTGGGTGACTGCAGCAGGGATATGGCAGAACCCTTCTTCTGTCCAACCCACACTCATGAGACTAAGAGCCCACTTTGGGTGAAACTCTGCTAAGAATACTGGACCACTGATAAGCCTTGTTCTGGCTTGTGGGATGGTGATCCCATGACAGGGGAGACAAGCCAGAAGAAACTGAGACTACTGACCCTCTCCACTGAATACGCAGCCCCTAAACTGGGGGCGTTACTCACAGGTGAATGTGACATTGTCCCACCCTCAGCTCCAGAGCCCTGGCTCAGAGATTTTGCTTGGGGGAATAGGGGAAACAGGTTATAAAATAGCTCCAGACTTCTTCCAAAAGGAACAAATTTCATTTGCAACAGAGTGGAAAGTTCAGTCCTAAGAATGTCGCTATGGACTAAGTCGTGCCTCCCGCCCCCGACACCCCACAAATTCATATGTTGAATCCCCAATACCCAGTGTCATGGTATTTGGAGATGGGGCCTTTAGGAGACAACTAAGTTTAGATGAGATCATGAGGGTAGGGCATTCATGAAGGGATTAGTGCCCTTATAAGAAGGAACACCAGAGAACATATTCTCTCTCTTCTGGCCAAGTGAGGACACAGTGAGAAGGTGACTGTCTGCAAGCCAGAAAGAGAGCTCTTACCAGAAATTGCCCACGCTAGAATTTTGATCTTTGACTTCTAGCCACAAGAACTGTGAGAAAATGAATCCCTGTTGTGTAAACTACCCAGTCTCTGGCATTTCGTTATAGCATCCCAAGCTAAGACAGGTTTTCTCAAAAAAACAGTAGAGTTTTTGGTGAAAGGCCGTTGGGAAGAGATAGGTACATTAATTTGACATGTAGGCTAAACTATAGGCTGACTTCTCATTCTAGAGAGAATTGGAAAAGAGGAAATTGGGAGGCGCCCTCCTGTCATAAAAATGGATCTCAAACACTGACCTTGCAGACTATATTTGTAAAAGAGACTGCCTACCTTTGAATCAATCTGTGACACAATTTATGCCCAAGGACACTGTTGAAAACAGTGGAGCAATCAGCCAGTGATTACTAGTAGAGTTTAACAGCTGGGAGTGGTTAAGGGACAAGGCAGTCAAAGAGAGCTCTGCTCCAACCACTGTCATCCCAGGGAGAATGTGGGCATATCTAAGGCTTTGCACCCTGAAGTGCAACATCAGGGGCTTCACATTCCTGGAGGAGATATATATATATATACTTGATTAAAATAACTCTGCCAGTCATTAACCAAATGAGAAACCAAATAACAAAAAGCTCGGGAGAAGATGGATCAGTATCCAGAGTTAACTACAACATATTTTCTAGAATGTCCGTGTTCCAACAAAGATTACAAGACATGCAAAGAAACAGGAAAGTATGAGCCATATGCTGGAAAAAAGAAATTTCAGGAACCAGAAACTCCCCGCCAGAGCAAACAGATGTCAGATTTAATAGGAAAAGACTTCAAAGTAACTATTATAAATGTATTCAAAGAATGAAGAAACAGTGATTAGGAAGTAATGGAAAGTATGACAACAAAGTCACATCAAACCAAAAGCATTAATAAACAGAAATTATAAAAATCAAATGGAAATTCTTTAGTTGGAAGTACAGTAACTGCAATTTAAAAAAAATCACTAGAAGGTCTCGACAGTAGGTTTAAGTGGGGGAAGAAAAAATTAATGATTTTGAACATAAACCAATAGAGACTATGCAATCTGAACAACAAGGAGAGGGGGAAAAAATGAAGAAAAATTTTAAATAAGCCTCAGAGAAATGTACGGCACCATTAAGCACACCACCATGGATTTTATTGGTTAGTTTTATGAGTCAACTTGGCTAGACTTTAGTACCAAGTTATTCAGACAGTCATCTAGATGTTTCTGTGAAAGTATTTTGTAAAAGTGGTTAACATCTACAATCGGTTGTCCTTAAATAGAAATCACCCTCAGTAATGTGGGTGGGCATAATCCAATCAGTTGATAGGTTTTGGAGCAAAAACCTACATTTCCTTAGAAGAAATTCTGCTTCAACACTGCAAAAGCAGGTCCTGTCAGAGAGTTTCCAGGAGCTGGTGGAAGCACGCCTGTGTTGGGCTAAGGAAATGACTGCAAATGGTCACTCAAAACCATAGGAACAAATGGTGAGATTAAGAAATGGTAGAAATGAAAGTTAAGATAGCAAAAGCTATAACTGTTTACTTGTTTTCATTGTTGTGTCTGAGTTTCTTTAAAACACAAAAGTATATAAAGCAATAATTCTAACAATGTAACATTATACAGTGGTTGCTACATTTATAGATGCAATATGCTTAATGATAATATCACAGAAAGGGAGAAAGGGGATAGAGATATTTAGGCTTATCATTTCTGTATCTCAGTGAAAAAAGTATAAATCTTTAGCTGATTCTGAGAATTTAAGATTGACATGGTAAGCTCTAGAGCAACCAATAAGGAAATAACTTAGAAAAAATTAAACTAAAATGCTGCATTAGTCCCCTCTTACCACTCCTTTTCAGTATTGTACTAAAAGTTCTAGCAAATTCAATAAGACAAGAAAAGGAAATAAAATATATACAGATTGCAAAAGAAGAAATAAAACTGTTCACAGATGACATTATCATCTGTGTAGAAAATCTGAAAGACTTGATTTTGTATAAAAAAAGAAAAACCCTTTTGGAACTAAGGGATTATAGCAAGGTTGCAGATGCAATGCTAATATAAACAAGTCAATCACATACCAGCAGTGGAATTTGAAATTAAGAACACAATATCATTTACATTTGAACCACACTCCCCGAAAAGAAATATTTAGGTAAAAAATCTTAACAAAATTTGTACAAGAGCTACACGAGGAAAACTGCCAAACTCTGATAAACAAAATTTTTAACAAAAGAAATAAATGGAGAGATATTGCATGTTTATGGATAGGAAGACTCAATATTGTCAAGATTTCAGTTATTCCCAACCTGATCCATAGACTCAGTGCAATGAGTCGTAGACTCATTGATCCATAGACTCAGCAAATGATTTTCTGGATATCAACAAACTGATTCTAAAGTTGATTCCAAAGTGTTCAGACAGCACTGAAGGAGAAGGACAAAGTTGGAGGACAGACATTACCTGACTTAAGACTTATATAAAGCTATCAAGACACTGTGGTATTGGCAGAAGATCAGTGGAACAGAATAGAGAGCCCAGATACAGACCAACATAAATACAGTCAACAGATCTTTGACAAAGGAGTAAAGGCAATACAGTGGAGCAAAGATAGTGTTTTCGACTTACGGTGCTGGAGCAAACTGGACATCCACATGCAAAAAAGTTAATCTAGACAGACCTTACACCTTGCATGCAAGTGTACTCAAAATGGATCACAGACCTAAATGTAAAATGTGAAACTGTGAAACTCCTAGAATATAACATAGGAGAAAACCTAGAACCACAAGAGAGCTGGAACTGTTGCACAGAAATAGTAGGCTTTAAAACAAATAAATATTGTTAGAGATAAAGAAGGAAATTTTATAATGACAAGCGTCCATCCATCTGAAAGGTATGACAATTTTAATCACATACACACCAAAAAAAAGAGCACTAAACTACATGAAACAAACTGACAGAAGTGAAAGGGAAAGTAGATGAGTCAACAATAATAGTTGGGTCAGTAATAGATGAGTCAATAATAATAGTTCTATCCATTAAGGATAGAACAACCAGGAAGAAGATCAACAAGGAAATATGAATAGAAGATGTTAGCAGTATAAACCAACCAGACCTAGACATACAGATAGAACACTGCTGCATAACAGCAGAAAGGACATTATTCTCAAGTGCACGTGGAACATTCTGTAGGATAGACCATATGCTTATGCCATAAAACAAACCTTAATAAATTTAAATGGATAGAAATACTAACAATGTATATTCTCTGACCAATCTAATTTATTGAAAATAGAATTCAATAACAAAAAGAAATTTGAAACAGTCATAAATATGTGGAAATAGAATAGCACACTCCAAATAAGCAGTTGGTCAAAAAAGAAATCTGAAGGAAATTAGAAGTTCTTTGAGATTAACTAAAATAAAGACACAACATACTAAAACTTATGGGATGCCACTACAGCAGTGCTTAAAGGGAAATTCGTAGCTGTAAATGCCTATATTTTTTAAAAAGTAAGATCTCAAATCAGTATTGTAACTTTTCACCTTAAGACGGTGGAAAAGAAAGAATAAACTAAACCTAAAGGAGGCAGACGGAAAGAAATAATGATTAGATTCTAGAAATTAATGACATATAAAATAGAAAAACAATAGAAAAAAATCAATGAATGTTTCTGCATGTTGGGTGCATCTATTCTCCATACTTTTAATACCTTTGTTTTCAGATACAAATACCACAATTCCTGTCCTTTGTACCTGGATTTCTATGTTCCGATTTTGTCAGGGATTGAACATGGCAGACAGGTTTTCTCATTGAATGTAGGTCCTCAGCATGTTTTCTAGGCTGTGGCTTCCTCTGCTTTATGTCATCAGTCCTTTATCTGCTTACCATCTTCTAGTTATTTGTTGAATCATTTCTTTTTGGTGCTTCCCTTCCCATTCTGTTTGTTGTTATTTGTCATTTAAAAAAAAATCCCTTTATTATTAATTTATTGGTCTCTTAGGAGGGAAAATATATAAATGCACATAATTGTCATTTTGAACTTGAAGCCCTAACTTAATTTTACATTGTATCATCACAGAATGGATTTTCGTCAATTTCATGAGCATAAGTCAGTGACTACTATTTTAAATATGAACATATACTTAATTTCAGGCATTGTTGTATTAGTTAACCTGCTGATTCTACTTCTGATACATCTGTGACTGGGAAAGAAATTTTTATAAATGCAATGCTGAAATGGATTAAAGCCTGCATATGCTTGAGAGATGTGTTCATGTTACTGCATTGAGCCACCACGTATGGTGTAGAATTTAAATGTTAAACATTTATTTCTCCTATTAAGATGTTATATGTTTAAATGTTGAAAGTTGAAGAGTTGATTTCTTTTTTAAAATTACACATATTCCAAATCAGGGAATTCTAAAGTAAAATGTTACCATGCCACTAGTATTTTTCATATGATAGCATTTTACATAAAATACTTTTCATATTTTTATGTGAATGTGTCCTCTTACATCTTAAGGTTCTTAAGTAAAAATCAAACAAGAAGGAATATCTTTACTTCTGGGCTTCAATATCAACCTAGTTTTATTTTACAAGAACAAAACAGTACCATATTGTGTTAGTATTGATCACATTTACACAGAGTTATAAATATAATATTTCTCATATCTACAGCTCAAAATTCACTCATTTAAAGGGTCTGAAAATATAATTTCTACTATGCTAAAAAAGTACATCCAACTATAAATCTTCTGTGCTCCAAATGGTGACAACAAAAATCTCCCATCTGCCATATGATCAAACTACACTTGCTATATATTCGCATCATCAACAAAATAATAATATCAAAGAAGAAACAGACCAATGGTGGTTTATTAGTTAATTTTAAAATATACAGTCCACGGGGCTTCCCTGGTGGCACAGTGGTTAAGAATCTGCCTGCCAATGCAGGGGACATGGGTTCGACCCCTGATCTGGGAAGATCCCACATGCCGCAGAGCAACTAAGTCTGTGCGCCACAACTACTAAGCCTGTGCTCTGGAGCCCATGAGCCACAACTACTGAGCCCGTGTGCCACAACCACTGAACCCCGCACGCCAAAAGCCCGTGCTCCACAACAAGAGAAGCCACTGCAATGAGAAGCCCGTGCACCGCAATGAAGAGTAGCTCCCACTCGCCGCAACTAGAGAAAGCCTGTGCACAGCAACGAAGACCCAACACAGCCCCCAAAAAAGAAAAAAAAGAATAAAGAGACTTAATTAAAAAAAAAAAAAACAGTCCACATATTCAATGAATAATGCCCCATAAGTAAAAATAAGTGTCACCATATTGACAAAAACTATGTAATCAAAGCCTCTTAACCTTGGTTATTCATCTAGTAAATGTTAGAAGGCCAATATAAAGCATTATGATATTAAATTTCAGAAATGCCTCACTAATTTATGGTATGTGATCTTTTAAATTGTCTTTAATTATCATAAAAATTGATATCAATCTCTCTTTCATTGCCTTTTTTACCTGGGGGAAAGCTTAGGATGAAAAGCCAAAATACTGAACCTTAACACCAGTTCTGGCACTAACTGGTATGACTTTTATTTGGCTTTTTTGCTTAATTTATTTAACTTTACCTGAGTTTTGGGTTTCATGTATATTAAGTAAAACTGTAATGACTAGTCTTCCCAGCCCAGAAAGATATTGGATGATTCCATGCGATGCCTTATAGGAAAGGATTTTGCAAATTATCATTTCTAATCTGGCAAAACTTTGTGGAAGAGTAGAGATTTCCAAGCTATAAATATGCAGGGAGAGGCTTACTTATGGCAAAGGACATCTTTCCAGTGTCATATTATCTAGCTTCAATGAAGTTTAAGAATCTAAAATTTAATTACTTATATGAGTGGTTCATTATATAACTTGAAGGTCAAAACCATTAATCTTTATTTCCAGATAATACTCAATCAAGAAGATAATTGCACAGTTTCAGTACTACCTTTAACATTAAATACATTATCTCCAGGCAGGAAAGTGAGGGTGTGGAGGTTCGAGGTAAAGAAATGTTTTTTGTTGTTGTTGTTGCTTTCTGTGTACTGGAAAGTGGACTTAATTTGAGTTATCTCTACAGGATGAGGTCTGAAGCCAGATAGCTCTAGGCCTGAGTCTTGGCTCTGCAGTTTATCACTTACACCTGACCTGTTTCCTCATCTGAAAAATGGGGATACTAACTACTTAGCACATAAAGCTGTTGTGGGAATTATAGGAGTTATTGCCTAGGAAGCACTTAGTACAAAGGTCTGGGACCTAGTGACTGTTCAGTAAATGTGGCCCATTTGTATATTAATGACAAAGCCAACAATGAAAAGGGTGCTAAACAATGTCACCAAGACCATTGCTCTGCAAAGTGAGTACTCATGGATTCCAGTCTGGGCATTTCTATTAAGTAGTTGTGTACTGTTTCCTGAATTGTAGGCTGTGAATAATTACCCTTAAGACAGTTTAGCAACGTGTAAAATGTGTTATGGTAGCAAGAAAGGTGTCTGGCTTTTGATCACAGAGATTGACACTTTCACTGTACTTTGTGACAAGATAGTTAACCAGGCAATATACAGTGCCAGGTACACGAAATTGGGAATTTCTCCCGCCATCTTTCCTGTTCTGTCTTCTGCCTCTGACTCTTACCCTCTCTGCCCCTCAAATCTTGACTTTCAGCTCCTAATAGTTGTCTCAGTTCTTTCTCTGCATGTAGTTCTTGGATTTCTTGATATTGATCTGCTCTATGTGACTTTCAAACTCTCTGACACCATGAGTTCTCAAAGCTACCACTGCCAGTCACATATGCTCTGGCATATCTGATGCCACCCATTCCTCTGCCCCACCCCCCAACCATGGAGCCCCCAGGGGCTGTGCTGGCCCTCATCTGTCTGATGGAGCAGAATGAACACGTGGTTTGTTGTTTCTGCCTACAAAATCAGTTCTCATTGTATACTAGACTGGTTCCCAAGCATGGCTGTGTACCGGAAATCACACTTGGAAAGGTTTTTTCTTTAAAAATTTTTAACTATAAATTGCCAGATTCCATGCCAAACCTGCTGAAATGGAATCTGTATGGGTGGGATCCAGGAGGTCTGTATATTTAACTGTGTCCTCTAGTGTTTCTCATGCCACCAGCCTAGCATCAGGCCCCAAAATCATGTTTGTGGAAACCAATGGAGTTGACATTTATTATGCGATTCCACCCCAACATGAAAGGCATGAGAGCATGAATTTTGTTGTGTTCACTATTAAATACCCTATTAAAAGCATAGTGTCTGACATGTCTTAGTCCTTCAATAAGTAGTGGAATGAGGGAATGAAAAAATTAATGAATTTAGTACCAAGATCACTATTAGGCAAGTGGAAAGAACAGAAAACTCAGCCTGGGATGGAAGGAAGACAGCTGAGTCACAACTACCCAACTGCTTGTCAAGTAGAAGAATTTCTTAAGGAACTGTGAGGACCATTGGATCTAAAGTGGCTGGAAATCGGATTTTAGGAGACTACAAGCATAGCTTGTTTCCTGGAACTTTTCATATCACTGCTTCATTCAAGACTAAATCTCAGAAACTGGCTGTGATGTCGGTCATCTAACAAAGAAGATCATGGGTGCCCAGTCTATACTGTGAATTTAACCCAGATTATCATGAACAAATGGTTTCTTTACATTTGAATATCAGGTCCACTATCTTTAAGATGTTGATGACTAAATATACGGCTTTTATTATGACCACTGAAGACATTTTTCTTCTCAAGTTTTATGCTTGCTCTTTTGTGCTAACCATAAAGTCTCAGAACAATCACTTATACCCACATATCATGCGTGATGTCTAATTTAACCTCTAAACAGACTTCATTTCTCATGTCACATAGTAGAATGCTACTGTATTCTCTAATGATTTCTGTGATTGCTGCACAGAATTATTTTCAAACCCACACATGTCCTCTAAACCAGGTCAAGCAGGGCTGATTGATGGTATACCAATCAGTGTCATCTCTTCTTTTTTCCTACCATGTTCAGAAATAGCAGTCTAGGGTAGAAAAGCTTATTAACATCATCATGGTTGGCTGCGAAACACTGGTGATCAATGTCAGCTGCAGCAAGTATACTCACAAAGGTCTTATATTCTTTGTGTTGTTGTTTTACATGCAGTTGCTTAAGCTTTTAAGAGATATGTGTTTTGTGTTTTGTTTCCCCCTTGGTGTATAAGAAAACAAGACTTTTCTTCATAAACCTTTTAAATTTAGTCCTATATATTTCTCCCTGACAGGCGTTTTTTCCTTCTATTTTGAAAGTATTTTCTGTTAATCATGGAATAGAGTCATATGGTTCTTCTTACCACCCTTTTAATATTCCATTTTTTTCCCTAC
>NW_006780523.1:1456714-1485701 GCF_000442215.2 Lipotes vexillifer
GGCATGGACATATACATCAGCCCTATCCCTCAGTAAGATATCCAGTATGAACTCATTTGTCCCCTTTCTTCCTAACTCTGAAATTGACTTCTCCATTATTCCAAGTGAGGTTTTTTTTGTTTGTTTGTTTTTTGTTTTTTGTTTTTTGTTTTGTTTTGTTTGCGGTACGCGGGCCTCTCACTGTTGTGGCCTCTCCCGCTGCGGAGCACAGGCTCCGGACACGCAGGCTCAGCGGCCATGGCTCACGGGCCCAGCCGCCCCACGGCACGTGGGATCCTCCCGGACCGGGGCACGAACCCATGTCCCCTGCATCAGCAGGCGGACTCCCAACCACTGCGCCACCAGGGAAGCCCCAAGTGAGTTTTGATAATATTCTCGTCATGAGATCATTCCAAATACATTCCTGATGTAGATCCCAGACCCTAAGTATCCATAAGAATCATTTTCCAAAATCAGGAGTATGGAGCTAGGGGTTGGTACAAGGCCTCTGTAGGTTGTAAGTGCCTTTTGACAAAAATCTATAATTGAGAAGAGTA
Source organism: Lipotes vexillifer (assembly GCF_000442215.2). Classification (NCBI taxonomy): domain Eukaryota; kingdom Metazoa; phylum Chordata; class Mammalia; order Artiodactyla; family Lipotidae; genus Lipotes; species Lipotes vexillifer. The sequence goes on from NW_006780523.1 coordinate 1,457,251, forward strand.
GTTTCCAGGGAGAGGAGTTGATTTCAGTTTTGACTACAGTAGTAGAAGCTTGCAAATAATTTTGCCTACTGAATGATATGATTTATTAAAATTCATTATATTTATGAATTAAATATGATTATTTACTTTCTAGCTTCATGATTTTGGTACATTTTATATATCTATCTGTCTGTCTGTAACCATCCATCCCTGTTTTGGACTTCTGATATAGTAATTAAATCAAGAGCCTGTTTGTCTAAAATAATCATGCAGAAATTAAATTCTATTCTGGAACCATACATTCCCCTACTTTGTCTCAAACTTCAAAAGGTTGCACATGCTCAAGCGCAATGACCCTGACCATGTGTTTAGAAATCTTTACCTGGCTCTTCAAACTTAATGTATAAGAAATCGCAGTTAACATATTTCCATGCTCCCAGCCCCAGATAACCTGTCTCCACTTGTACCTGCCTAGGGCTATGTATATTATCCTTAAGAAGGAGAAGTGAAGAGAGATCAAGGACATTGTCTCTATTTATGTGTTTCAGTCCTGTGAGGTAGAGCCTCCTCATCCAAGGACAGCCCAGATTGGACCCAGAGCTACCAGGCTTAACGAAAATACAATTGAACTTATTTCATGATGTTTTCGGTTTGCACTATCATTTTCGCAAGCTCACTTAATAACATCTCCATACAGAAGGAGACATTGCAGCTATTCTGAAGGAAATCACCTTACTGAAATAAGTGCATACAGCCATTACTCAGCCCCGTATCCATGACAACCAGTGTTAATGGAAAACTTGGAGACGACACCACATTTTCCCTCAAGGTATCCAAGGTCTGGTAGAAGTTACATACACACATAGGTCATTTACAGTTCAGTGCGGTAAGAGCTCTATTAGGTGGGAACGAGTAACTCAGCCATGAAAGTCTGAGAAGATCTCATACAGGTAACGTTATCCTGGGATGAGTGGACTTTACTAGGCATACAGGAAAGGAAAAGTTATTTCAGATCTAGTGCACCTGATTTTTAAAGACATGGAATTGTGAAAGAACATGGACGATTTGGTAACCGGAACAAAATTCTGCGTGTTTGAAGTGCCAGGTATGTGTCTTGGTGGTTGGGGGTGCCGTGGGGAAAGTAGCCAGAAATGCTACAGGAGAGCAGGTAGGCTCAGTTTGTAAGGGACTTTGCATGCAGTACTACCATACTTGAACTTTATTCTGTGGGCAGTCGTGAGACTTTTCATCACGATCATATTTATGGTCTAGAAAGAATTCTCAAGCTGGAGTGTGGAGGCTCATCCATGAGGACAGTGAGGCTGGAGGCAGGGAAAAATAGGAAACGGAGTGTTCTATTTTGCTTCACGTAGAGAGTGAGAATAGGAGAAACAAGATGACTTGGAGAGCTATTTCCTCTTGTATCCTTTTCCGTCCTTTCCTTATGTCTCCTTCTCTTCTTGGCATCTTTGCTTCAAGTGTCTTGTTCATATGTTTGGCATTCACATACACTGATTTCTGGAATCTTTTACCAGGCCAGTCTGTTGATGCCACTGGATGGTTGCCATGCCCATATTTGACTGCAGAAGCCAACTTCTCTTTGGAACAAGAGCCCAGATTTGACTACTCACACTAATTGTTTAGGTACAGCTAAATGACTTCCACCTCTTTGCAGGTGGAAAGATAAAGGCACTTTCTCTTGAATGCCAAATGCTGAGGCTGGGCTGGTTTTCTGAAGAAATCCCCTTTACTGTGAAAGTCAGCGGATGAACCTCATGACTTCCTCCTCTTGGCTCCCAGTAAAACCCTTGGTGAAACTCCTCATTGCACAGAGATTGACTGGGAAGTATGATAAGCTCTTTTTTCCCCCTATCAAAGGACTGCTGGAATTTGTCTAATTAACATGATAAGTGGCATTTAACTGTTCACAGGTTCAAACAGTCACCCCAGTCGTTAGTGAGGATGTTGGTTGCCTGACTTAAAGCTTACAATAAATTGGGAGTGTTATGGATTTAACTTCTTTGTGCCTGCTGTGAGTTAGTACCCAACAAAGGCATTCGTATTCACATTGCATTCCTGGAGACTGTGTCCCCCCTTCTTCTGTTCTTCACATATCACCATGATTAACTTTTTTCAATTAGTTGTGTTTATGAGTAAAGAGGGACACAGTCCTTTGATACATGGCTGGACGTGGGTTTGGTCCTTTGAGAACTGGTAGTTGTTAAATCCAAATGCTAACATATTTCAAGAAAGAGAGTGGTACTGAAAACCAATGCTGGCGAGAAAAATGTAGCTTCTGTTCTTTGGGGTTCATCCAGGAAATTGAGAAAGGTTGGTATCATTATTGAATATCTTTATTCCTTTCCATCTGCCAAAGTATGTCAAGGGACTAGTTTTTTCCTTGCTTGGTATTTTGGTTTATGCGCCACGTCCCATCAGACATTTCAAGTAGATATTTAAATGGACAGAGTGTCATAACTCATAATATCTGCTTTGCACACAGCCGCTTATGTGACATTAAGACTTTGAACAAAGCCTACTGCTCTCTGACTTGGTTTACTTCCCTTTAAAAATGGCACTAGAGTATACAGATTTCTCTGATATTATGAGACTGTGTTTATTGTTATTGTTATTTTCAAAACACACTGAAAGGATCCCTAAGGAGAAGAATGATTAGACTCTTAGGAAAGACTAGAGGGCATAGTAGCACAAAAGCTCATTTGTTAATTTACTTAACAAATATTTGTTGAATCCATGTTACTGCCAATCATATAGCTATTTTCTTTGCACTGACAAAATGATGTCACATGTAAGGAAGGAATGTTCAGGGTCTCTTTTTCTAAAGGTCCAAGAGAGAATCAACTCATTAAATACATTACTTACCTTTAACTAACATTAAGCAAGCTATAGACAAGGGGGTTTCAGATCAGTTACAAAAAAGATCTGAAGAGGGAGAAAAATGGAGCTGTTAAAAAATACCACCACCCCCATGGACTTACTGGTGAAGTGTATCTGTCGTCAATTGACATTCTAATACAGAAGCCATCTTTCCCCCCCCCCCCCCCCCCCCTAGAATTCTGGGTCTAGGGTGACCAGCCTCGGTGAATCCTTCCGACGTCCAGTTCTCCTGTCTGTCCTCTGTATGGTCTGGACCCTGTCCTTCCCTCTACGTCCTTCACTCTAGGACCTACTGTCTCCAGACCCAGTGTGGTTTCCAGCAGGCCCGAGTCTAGGCCAAGTGTGTCCCCTTGCTGGGTCAGAAGCCATCTTTTAAAAGTCTGATGGAGTAATTTTGTATTACGTGGGAGGTTGGACTACACGGTGACTCCCAACTTTCAGATTCTTTGATTCTATGTATGTCTGTGATTGATCCCATGTAGGCAGCTCTCATGTCTTCCCCTGCATGTCTTGGAGCAAGCCATGGCCCTTCTCTTTAATCCCACCAAAGAAAATGCATAGACACTAACAAGAAATGAACAATTTACAGAATGTTTGGTTGAAGAAATAAAGAATCATTTATATGAGATGATCATAAAATTTCTGTTTAAAATCCTCATCAGACATCTTTCTGCCACATGAAAACTTCATTTGACTCCAGCCACTAGTTTGTTTTTTTTTCCCAGACCCTTCCTTAAAGTGCCCCTTAATCTTAATCTTGCCTCTTTCCTCCCAAAGTTCCTATACTAGTTCCTTGATCTTCCACAATCTGTATTTATGTTTCTGTTTTATAGGTAAAAGTGTTTAGAGCCGTAAAGCTCTTTCAGTTCTCACTTTCCACACCTATCAATTACTATTTCCTTCAAGGAAGTAAAGGTCTCTCAGTCACCGGGATCCATCCTTGAAGGTGTGTATGAACAACAAAACATGTATTTCTCCTGTCATAGAAGAATCATTCTGCACAGTGCATAGCACATAGTAACCACTCAACAGAAGGTAGCTGCTGTTATTGCTCTCTTTTATTCATGTGTTCATCCAAAATACTTATTGTGTGGTTACCATGGGCTTAGCACTGTTCTAGACACTGAGCATGACTATGATAAACAAAACCTCTGTCCTTATTGATATTACATTCTAGTGGAAAGAAACAGAAAAAAGATCCATGCTATGATATCAAGTAACAAGTACTAAGAAGCACAATAAAGTAGGATAAGGGGATAAATAGAGATGTAGCTGGCTCTTTAAAATAGGATTATCAGGAAAAACTTCGAGAGGCCGTGTGGAATATTTGCAAGGGAAGAAGCCAGAAAACTCTCTGAATCTAAACAACTTATATAGTAACTATGAAATAATTCCTTTTACCCTAGATAAAGTCTCTTTAAAATGGACTCTCCAGTCTTGAACATATATACAGACACATATTGATATATTGATACATGTACATATATACATGTATTTTTAAAAGATAATCCCACGGTCTGCCTTCACACTACAGACATCTATTAAGTATTTGTAGCACCTCACACCATACTCTGAAAAAGATCCCTTATGTCAAATTTCTGAATGTCAGAAATAAGTACGAGGTTGGGGATGGATTCTGCTCAATACAGTTAATATTGCTTCTTTGATTCCAGGCTACGATGTGCTCTACCAGGGGAACACTAAAACTCTGTGTCACAACAAGCACCACTAAGTGGGAAAAGAAAGAATTAAGTATACCAGTTGTTGGAGACGTAACCAAAAACCCTCTGCCCTAGATAATGCTTTGAACTGGTTTTGGCTATTCTTTATTGGTATGTGGGTTGATGTAACCTTATTTTCTTCGACAAAGGTTCTAGAATGTACAGGCGCTGAATTATAGGTCACCTCTGTAGAGCCATCCCCAAATATTTCAAGGGTATTAAAATAATAGAATTGGAGATTTAGAGTTTGACACAGAGCTAGTGCATATCAAATAACGCCATGTCTTCCAAAAGTGAAGAACTTAGTCACATGAAGCTGGAATAAAGCTACCCAGCTTTTCTTTGCTATCCTGGGTCCCTGTGCTGGACTTTTGACTAATTGCTAATACCTGAAATTGAATGAATGGGGAAGCCAAACACAAACTTGTGTTCATCTGTGAGGGCTTGAGGCAAGGGACTGCTGTTGATGTTTCGGAGCAGAAGTTGCCAGATTTAGCAAATAAAAATACGAGGTTCCCAGTTAAATTTGAATCTCAGATAAACAACAAATGACTCCCTAGTGTATGTTTCTCCAAGATATTACATAGGGCATACGTATGATAAAAAGTAGTTTTTTGTTTGTCTGAAATTCACATTTAACTGGTATCCTGCATTTTATTTGGAAACCCTACTCACAACCCCTGGCATTTGATATGCAAAGCTGAGCAAAGGTGGGCAGCAGAGTGAAGTTCTGGAGTCCTGAGGTCAAAAAAGCTTACATCTAGAGATGTGGAGACTGTGTAAACCAGGTTAGGGGCTGGTGGCAGTGGTGTGTTCACTAAGTGTCAAGCACTGTGCTTATTGCTTCATGTGCATTATCTCATTTCATCCTCACAAAAATTCTTCCAGGGCTTCCCTGGTGGCGCAGTGCTTGAGAGTCCGCCTGCCGATGCAGGAGACGCGGGTTCGTGCCCCGTTTCGGGAAGATCCCACATGCCGCGGAGCGGCTGGGCCCGTGAGCCATGGCCGCTGAGCCTGCGCGTCCGGAGCCTGTGCTCCGCAAATGGGAGAGGCCACGACAGTGAGAGGCCCGCATAACGCAAGGAAAAAAAAAAAAAAAAAAAAAGGGAAAAATTCTTCCACCAACGTAATGTTAGGAGCAAAGCAACCCTTTCCTTATAATTAACTTAAACTTTCCTTATAAGTAAAGGTTGCAGAGCTAGTGAATGACAGAGGTTTGGAACCCAGATAGTCTCTCTCTCCAGAGTCCCAGGCCCCTCATCCACTTTGACTCAAGGTTATTGTAAGGCTGGTATTAACAAGTCACTGGCTGGTTTCAACTTCTGGTCCTTTTGATCTGTGGAAGAAATAAGGCCTTAAAGTCGGTTGATGCTTAAGGCTGTCTAATAAGACTATTTATAACTCTTCTGAATCAATCCCTGGACTTGGGTTTTGTGAAAATAAATGAAGAGGGCTGACATATTCCACCAAGAGGGTTCTATAATGTTTTGAGGCAAAATGGCATATGGATAAATTATTGGCGTCATTTAATGCTCTTGGTTTTGTGGGTTTTTTTGGAAGAGTCAGTCACTCATTTGTCAAACATTTTCTTAGTACCTCTTTTGTGTAAATCACTGGGCTAAGGGCTGTGGGATGGTAGGAGGATAAATAAGTCATAGCCTTTCCCCTCAAGGAATTTACAATTTAATTGGAGAGGCAGACATATAAACAACTAAGCCTTCAAATACCAGGCAGTGCGAAATAAGGCCTTTAACAGAAGTGCAAGCAGAGTGTACTGGGAATATCGAGGATGGTGGATTCTCCTTGAGTGAGAAAGGGAAAAGAGGAGATAAAGGAGGGAAGGCCAGGGACATGAAGTAAATAGAGTGACAGATTAAAAAGAAGAAACATCTTTTGGTTGCTTTGCTATGGAGACATTAGTAACTTAGATATATAAAAATTTGATAATCATACAGTAATATTGGTTTAGAGGAATATACGATGCTTCTTTCATATTTTGAATCTATATTATTTTTTCTGATGTCCCTTCATATCTCTTTTTATGAAAATTTTTATTTAAATCTTGTTTTCCTAAAAACTAGTATACTTGGATTTTGTTAATCATTTTAAAGTCATGTGGTAACAGTGTGCAAACAGGTATAAGTCCCAGAGATCTGACTGAATAATGCATGCTGTGAAAACAGCTGACATATAGAAAATATGCATGCTCTGAATTGCATATGTTTTTTAAAACAGCTGAGACTCTGTTTACGGTAACTTAAAAAGAAAATCATGCTAGATTTGAAACATGATGTACATTAATAAAATAAATGGAAGGGGATGGATTTGGTATGTTTCCTTTTATTATAGCATGATTTGTTTTCTTTTTTTTTTCTTTTTTTTTTTGGCCACGCCGCAGGATTAGGCCCTCATCAGTGAAAGCATGGAGTCCTAACCACTGGACCACCTGAGAATTCCCTATTATAGCATGATTTATGTTACTTATTTATAACACGTTATTGGACTTTGCTATTTAATAGTAATAGTTTTCTTTTAGAGAAGGTAGATATACTTAGGAACGTACTTCCTCTGAGATTGCTTCTTTCCATTGGGGGACTCTTTCTCTACTATGCATTCTAAGAAGAATATACTTATCTATCATTCTTAATTTAGAGAACCCTTCTTGCTTTAAAGTACTAGGAACCACAGCATAGCCAAAATGACCGCAATTATAATTTTCAAAAAGCTCTGAAATTTAAGCCATGAAAACAAGTTTGAAACTTTATAGAAAATTATATAAGCCCCTCTGTGCCTTAATGTCCCCACTGTAAAATTGAGAACAATAAGTTTAGCTAGTTCATAGGGTGGCGTTGAAGATTAAATGATTATTATACTCATCAAGTACTTACTGCAGTGCTTAACACAAAAAGAAGCACAGATAAATTGCCATCTGCTAGATTATAAACTGCATGTAGGTAGAGCCTTTTGTCTTATTTTTTCCCACTGCTTTACCCCAAAACAAAAACAGTTTTGGTCGTATAACAGATGGTCAATAAATAGTTTGGGAATGTGGAATTAAGTTGTAGAGGTGGTAGAAATACCCTCTGTTTACCTTCATTGATAAGTGGTTGTGAAAGATAATTATCTCTCAAAACTGTGGCCTCTCCACAAATCTGTGTTCATATTTTACAAGCCCAATCACTACACACGTGCATCTGTACAAAATACGTGATCTATTCCAATAGAAAAAGTGGTTTGGACAAGATGAAGTCTTAAGACTTATAGACTTTGAGTCATTCACTAATTTATTTATTAATTTATTCAACTGATCACATAGTAAGTGCCAGGCACTGGGAAGATGTTAGAAATGAAGATAAATAAGGCACTGCTTCTGCTCTAGAAGAGCTGTCAGCTTGCACCTAGAGCCAGAAGCAGAAACAGCATTAAAATATGTGCTGTAAGTGCTACTTTACAAGTAGAAATGGTGGTGGTACAAGGGAGAGAGGAACAAGGGTTACCTATAACGAGTGAGCTGTATTCTGATGGATAAGCAAGATATGAACAAGTGATGATGACAGGCAAGGAGAGCCATTCCAGGCGTGTTCACCATGGGTAATTGAAGGGACAGTTTTAGGAATACTGTATTTTAAAAGTCGGATTATGGGGCTTCCCTGGTGGCGCAGTGGTTGAGAATCTGCCTGCTAATGCAGGGAACACGGGTTCGAGCCCTGGTCTGGGAAGATCCCACATGCCACGGAGCAGCTGGGCCCGTGAGCCACAACTACGGAGCCTGCGCGTCTGGAGCCTGTGCTCCGCAACAAGAGAGGCCACGAGAGTGAGAGGCCCGCGCTCCGCGGTGAAGAGTGGCCCCCGCTTGCCACAACTAGAGAAAGCCCTCGCACAGAAACGAAGACCCAACACAGCCATAAATAAATAAATAAAAGCAAACTAAAAAAAAAAAAAAAAAAAAAAAAAAGTCGGATTATGGTTTTCTCTACAGAGTCTTCAGTTGGTGGAATAGCATATGGCCTCCCACCACTCCTCCTCTGCAGTGTATCATTTCACCCTGTCCCTGCTTCCACGCTCTTGTCGACTTTAAACAGAGCTGTGAGTTAAATTTTATTCAGGGACATTACGGAGGACGATAGCCTGGGAAACAGCCTCTCAGTAAGTCTGAAGGGACTGGGCCAGACAGGTAGGGGAGGAGCGGGTAATATAAGCATTTGGGGCTGGGAAATACATGTAATCAAGGATATGTCTTGGTCAAAGATTACTGCCATTCACAAAGAACACATATCTCAAGTGAATGATTTTACTGCGCTTCTATGTATGCCAGAATCTGAGGTCATTGAAAATCTTCCTTAGATATGCATCTTAACTATCTAGGGACCCATAAATGCAAAGCACACAATGTTTCAATCTGTTTTTCCCCATCGGAAATTCCCCTCAGGGTGACTATAGTGACTTTCAACTTAACCCTTGTATAAAGGGATGAATGACACTCTTTGTTCTTTTTGTTTACACTTTGATGAAGAGAACTGAACGAGTCATCCCCTTAGGTATGTCAGGTAACTCATAAGGCTTTAGAGGTTATTTCTTTCAATTTCATTAGTGTTTTAAAGGGAGATAAAAATGATCACAGATAGAAAGGAGGAAGTATTTGAGGGGCAGGGGTTGGTAGAAAGGCTTTACTTGAAGCCTGGATCTATAACTTCATGGCATCCTTTCCTGCCACACTGGATCTTGCCACTGAGTCCAGTTTTCTTTAGCACAACAGTTACTTTCCACAAATAGAGATGGAGATAAATCAAGCATTTGGGTCTGAAATGTAGGCTTTATTTGCAAATAGTAGTGTTTGGTAAACGAAACAAGTTTTGATCTTCGGGGTATGTGTTCTGCTCTCTAAATGCTTAGAAATCCTTGTGTAACTCTGTTGAAGTCTAGTCTTCCAGCTTCAATGCTGCTAAACTGTGGCAAGGATAATTCCATACTGTGTCCAGTCAACTCAAGCGTAATATATGTGTCACTTTCATCCAAACAATGACATGATTTCCCTATATGCTGTTCGAGGAAATAATAGTTTTATTAGTGTTCTGAGTGCAAAATAATGTTGAAATAATTTACTTACAACACGGGATCCTAGCTGCGTCTGAAACAATAATGTTGACTTCATCAGGGCAGACAGAATCTCACAGCTGCAGAAATGGCTGTGAAAACAGAAGAGTAGAGGGGCTTTCAAACATGGTGAGCATTTTGCTTATGGCAAAATGAGCAGAGGCACATTTTTCAACAAAGATACATAAAACGTGAAATTTCATTTAATTTCAAGAGCATAATGTTCATTAACTCCAGCCTAATTCTTTAGGTGTGCTTTGGACTCTACACTCCGCCCCCCCGCCCCCCCCCCCCACCACACACACAATAAATGCCATGATTCATGTGCTTTTGGTTTGTGGAAAACTCAAAATGTTAAGTTGAAGGTTTGGTAAATAAAAGTTACATCTCGAACCTTGGAATGGTGCCCATATTTGGAAATTGCTAAAATCATGGCAGTGGAACAAAGGATATGAAGAGGGTAGACCTTGTCTTGTTGAAGTCTTGCAAAGAACCTCCCAAAAGTCTTGTGCCTGTAGTGTGTACTAAAGAATTAGTGTGTGCTGATGTCTGGGGTACTGGTTGATAATAGCTCCATGGCTTTCTCCTTGTTTTGTCACAAAAACCAATGTGTGGTGGCTCCAGAAAGAACGTTTCAAGAGGCAAACCTGCCCCCAAGGGACAGGAGGTGAGAATATGTTAAAAAGCAGCCTAAGATATTGTGAACTTTAGTTGATTACAAGCTTAGTCATTGTTTTATGATCACAGGTGCTATCCTTGGCCCCTGCGCCAACATAATGAACCTCCACAGAATTCAGATGAGAGCTGCCAACATCATTAAAGGACATTTGACATAATTTATACATCTTTTTATCTCTAAATCCCTGCTCCTGGAATAGAAACTTCATTTTTCATATTTCCTTTTAAAATGACCAAGAATTGTCCTTTCCTCTTCTAAGAAGGACTTTAGGCGTGTCAAATTAATTTTCTCTATTATAACCTTACAACACTGTACTCTTCTGAAATACTGAAGAAATGGCACCACCAAAATCTTGTTTGGCTTGCCAAAGGTCACATCGAAAATCAGTTGCAAAGTCAGGACTGGGACATGGGTTATTCAAATCCTACTCAACAGCAAACCCTAGTTGTCCTTATATTACAGAATTGTAGAGAACAGAACATGGGAACTGGTATCAGGGCTGGAGAGTAAAAGTAAAAGGAAGAACAGAGCACAGTGATTATTTATGTAGTGATGGGCCATTGATCTTACAGAACACGATTGCTCAACAGGGGCTGTGTCACTCCCAAGGAGATAAAAATTGGTTCTTTGTGGAGGGAGGAGCATAATCTTACTATTTTGTGTATAAAGCACAGACATATAGCATATAAACAAATATTCAGTATTTCTGTGGTTTTAAATTTTCATGGGCAGGGTATTTGGGAAGAAAAGTCTAAAAAGGCTCTTTAGGGAAGTAACAATGAACAAACAAACAAAAAGTTTGAGAAACACAGTTATAGGATATTCCTAGGTCTAGGCCAGACAAAAATGCAGTGTGATTGAGAGAACATGTAGCCAAAGAGGGTGAAGTTTTTCATCTCATAATAAGTGAGTAGTTATTTATAGACAACTGTATCAGAATCTTGGACAGACTGGAGTTTTGTTGTTCAGATATTGTGTTAGGCAGAATTCTAGAATGGATCCCAGGATACCCACTTGCTCTTATATAATCCCCTTCCCCAAAGTGTGCACTGAACCTATAGAATATGATGGAATATCACTCCCATGAGTGTTTTATGTTATATGGCAAAAGAGAAGAGATTCTGTAAATGTAATTCAGGTCCCTAATCAGTTGACTTTGAGTTAAGCAAAAGGAAGGTTGTCCTGGATGGGCCTGAGCTAATCAGATGAATCCTTTAAAAGAGGGCTTAGGTTTCCCTGAGCTCAGAGACTGGAAGCAGCAGAGAAGTGCTCCTGCTGGCCTTGAGGAAGCAAGCTGCCATGAGTTCTACAGCTGCAAGCAAATGAATTCTGCCAAAAACCTAAGTGATTTTGGAAGTGAATTGTACGTTTCAGGTGGGAAAGCAGCCATTTGAGCCCTGTGAAACCTTGAGCAGAGGAAGCAGTTAAACCATGCCCAAACTGTTGACCCGTGGAAATTTCGATATAATAAATGCTTACTGTTTTAAGCCACTAAATTAGTGGTAATTTGTTACACAGCAGTAGAAAACTAATACAGGTATTTAAAAGGGATTAAAGGAGGAGGAATTGCTTAGTGTTTCGAATCTCTCCACAGCCTTCCCAGCAATCTCATATTATTAAACATCGTGTAGTTTTAGCTTGCCAGGAATGATTATGCTATTTCCTTTTACTTTGCTTCTAAATTTAACATTTTGGTCCTCAAATCAGGAAAAATACATTTTATGCCAAAAATCTTCTGAGAGTCTCCATCTGTACTACTAATGTTGTTCTTAGAGAAACCAGAGTGATCAGGTTGCTTATTTTAAGAGCATATCGATTTTCTTAACCTATACCAGGGTGCATCACCTACTTCCAACATATAAGGAGGATCCTCAAAGCTAGTTAATCCCACTGGCTACACACCTGGCCTTGAACTCACTCAGAATCACCCTCAATTCATATCACTCCCGACTCTCTAGGGAGGCCGGAGTCTTGCCATCTTCCTGGATACTCTGGGAATGATCAAATTAGAATATTTGCAGCCCACTGTTTTGTAATCACTCATATCTGGTCATCCTACTTATCTCTAAAAATATAAGCCATGTTCCTCAGCTTCTTCTGCTTCATTTAGCTCTGTGCTTCCTCCTGTCCCAACCACTTCCTTTTTCTTTTAATTTCAAAACTTGTTATGATATTCTCTGTGACTTTCCTCTTTTAACCAAAATCTGGCTGCAGTCCAAGAGCAGTACCTTCAAGGCAGCTATGTTGAGTCGAGTCTGTTTATTCTCTCCTCAGTTACCTCAGGTTTAAGAGGTAGAGTTGGTATCTATCTTGTTCTTTTTCCCATTAGTCTTTGATATGGACTGAGTATTTGTGTCCTCCAAAATTCTTATGTTGAACCCTGATCCCTAATGTGATGATATTTGGAGGTGGGGCTTTTGGGAGGTGATTAGGTCATGAGGGTGGAGCCCACATCAGTGGAATTAGTGCCCTTATAAAAGAGACCTCAGAGGGCTCTCTCGCTCCTTGCCATGTGAGGACACAGTGAGAAGATGGCTATCTATGAGCCAGGAAATGGGCCATCACCAGACATCTGATTTGCCAGCACCTTGATCTTAGACTTCTCAGCATCCAGAACTCTGAGAAATAAATGTTTGTTAAGCCACCCAGTCTATGGTATTTTTTTTTTTTTTTTTTTTTTAGCAGCTATGGACTGAGTATTTGTGTCCTCCAAAATTCTTATGTTGAACCCTGATCCCTAATGTGATGATATTTGGAGGTGGGGCTTTTGGGAGGTGATTAGGTCATGAGGGTGGAGCCCACATCAGTGGAATTAGTGCCCTTATAAAAGAGACCTCAGAGGGCTCTCTCGCTCCTTGCCATGTGAGGACACAGTGAGAAGATGGCTATCTATGAGCCAGGAAATGGGCCATCACCAGACATCTGATTTGCCAGCACCTTGATCTTAGACTTCTCAGCATCCAGAACTCTGAGAAATAAATGTTTGTTAAGCCACCCAGTCTATGGTATTTTTTTTTTTTTTTTTTTTGTAGCAGCCTGAATTGAGTAGGACATTCCACTAATTCGGCAAAACCTTCTGCTCTTAGGAAGTTATGTAGTTGCTACAACCCCCTACTTCTCTTTGTTGCTGTCATCTCCAAACCTCCTGCATATCCTGCATATTCATTGCAGAATTTTGAACCTAGTCATAATTTCAACTTCACACCAAATTCTGTTACCACACAGATGGGCCATTCAACTCTTTGGTCTCAAAATAGTGAACCCTTCTCATTTCCTGATGTTCACTTTCACTGTACCTCAGCCAACCGTTCCCACGGTCACATCCTCATCCTGATAAGTATATCCTGATAATAACCTGGTACTTCTCCTCTTCTAATATATTAAACCAAAGTATTTCAGTCTTTTCCTGAAAACTTGTCTCCTTCCATCTCTCATTCACTCACATTACGTCTGATTATTTGATCTCAGAATGACCACTAGTCTTTCCATCTATCTACTTTCTCCCTATGTTCACTCCCTTTCTTAACTCCAGGATTTATCACTTTATTTTCCACAGAAATAATGTCAACCATTTCACTGTTCTGTCAACCTCCTGTTCTCATCTGTATTTCAACTAGTTTGTATGATGGACTATTGTATTATTCACTTATTACCACATCAAACACTGTAAGCCCACGAGCTGTGTCTCATCACAATGAAGATCTTTGTAATTTCCCATGTTGTCACATTGAACAGAAGGCATGCAAATGAGTCCCACTATACTAGTAAGGCCAGTGTTCTGGCTCAAAAGCAGCAATGAGAATGATTACCCATTTTCTGCCTTCTGATTAGCTTTAAATGAATCTCTTCCACAGTTCGCTGTACTTGAGCACTCTTACTCAATGCTAGAAGATCTCCAGGAGGTCTCATTTATCTTAATTTCCACCAGTAATAGACACAGATGTTCGGAGCAAACTGAATTGTGAATACAGAGAAGCTCTCCCAAATCACCTGGATATCTCTGTCCAGTGACCCGCTTATGGAGGAGAAAGGGCATTGGAAACTCAAAATCATCAATGGCTTCTTCCCTTGTCAAATTTAGAACTTTTCATTATCAGTTATTCAGGGTATGTTACCTGCATGGTGAAACATCAGAAGAAGGTCACTCACCAGATTGTCTCTTCTGCTGAGGAACACGTGCCTAAGCTGCAGGGGGTTACAATTCCTACCAACTGCAGTTAGGATGGGAGCAGTCTATGTCAGTGTCAACTTGAGTCAAGCAATATCGAACGGAAATAGGCAACAGATGACTTACGTACCTATAGGGAAATTTTATTAATCTACCCGTTTGAAATGCTTTATTATTTTGACTTACTTGTACTAAGTTTTCAGGATCTATTGAGCAACTCATTTGGAATTTCTAATATATGGAATAAGGTGGTAGCACTGGAGTGGGTGTCATATTAAACCTCCTAAGAAAGTTAGATTTGCTAGAGTTTTAGCACATTGGACGGGAGGAAGATGCAGAGGAAAATTTTTGAATGCTAGTCAAGTTAACATGGATAAAGCCCAGTTCTGTAACTGTTTATTAAACTTAGACTCTATCAGGCACTGTGCTAAGTGCCGAGAATGAGTTGTGGAATAGCACCTGCTTGGGAGTACTTCATAGTTTGGTAGGGAAAACAGACATGTATAGGCTGAAAAACACTGTAATAAAAATATGAGCAGTGTGAGAGCTCAGAGAAGGAAGTGTGTAAATATGTCAAGAAGAGCAAAAAAGGGCTTCACAGGGTGGTAATGTTTCATTATTTCATTCCTTCAGCAAATAACTAATCTGTGCCCAGTAAGCACCGGGCAGGAGGGCTCAGTGCTGGCGTGTTCTCATTTACCCCGGGAGAGCAGAGCTTGATGGATGCCTCAAGGCCATCTACTCTGTGACGAACATCAGTCCAAGAAACAAAAGCAGCCTATGAAATAATCTCTTCTCATGGAGTTGTCATGGTTTTTTAAATTAAATTAAGCAGACATGCCTACTAACCATGTTTCGGGCACACTGGGTGCTTTATAGACAATGTGTAATTTAATCCTCAAGACAAGTCAGAGTTCAAAGAATAATCCAGTTCTCTAAACGTTTAGTTCTTTAGCAGCTCCTCTGGACGGGGCATTGTCCTGGATGCTGGAATTTCGAGAGTCAGAAAACGTGACTTCTATCTTCATGGAGCCCCTGGTTCAGTGAGAGACAGACACATCGATATAATTCTGATGGGCCGTATTAAGTTCTGAAATAGAAATATGGCACACGGTGCTGAGGGCACACAGAAGCAGCCAGCACATCCTAACGTGTGGGCTCCAGGAAGGCTTCTTGAGGGAGACTCAAAGGGCGGGTGAGTGGAGGTTAGTTAAGTGCAGATACAGAGGAAGGTATTCCAGGAAGAGGGCAGCCTGAGCCAGGCGTGGCGGCGTGGTGACGAGAGCTAAGACGTGTTGTTAGCTCCAATTCAAAGATAAAGAAACTGAGCCTCAGTGAATTTAAAGAACACCCTCCTGACCCCCACCCCCACCCCACCACCCCAGGATCGCCCACTAGAAGGGGTAAAAGCCAGCAGGACAAAGTCCCTATTCTTTCCATCCCCTTAAGCTGCTTCCTCACCAGAATTGAACATGTAATCCTGGAGCCTAAGCACTCTAAGGGGAGGAATTAAATTGACTGTAAATGCCAAGAAGACAGACGTCAGACAGACAGTTAAAGGAAATTTAATGAAGGAAAAAAACAAAAGAGAAAGGGCAGGGGACAGAAGATAAAGGGACAAGGAGAAGCACTGAGAATCTGAATTATTGTGTGAATAGCTGTTATTAGCACCTCTTGAATGCTGCCCTTGTGAGAACAGCGTACAGGTGTCCACATGCAGCTTCTCTGACTCCCACTGTCTCTTTGGTAACACACTTTATCCCAGTCATTGCAAAGCTTGTGTTCTTGTCATGGGAGTCCGATGGAAACCCCGACATTTGCGTAATAATTCTTTTTTCTACACTGGGCTATGCCATATGCACAGAAGGCTCCCTAGTAATTTTCCTGTGACTTGTTCACTGAGACAAACTTCTTTCATACAATTACTGCACTGATGACCTTGAAAGGCAGATGTTCCCCCTGAGTATTAATGGACCTGGATAATTATCAGCATTGGGCCTTTCCTTCTCTCCTTTTGTACCTTTTGTCATTGTAAATAGCCAGACAATACAAAGCCAAACCAAAATGCACACTATATCTTTCTACCAAGGAAAAACAAAGCCAGATGGTGACCCTGTGTTTGAAAGTGAGTCTCTTTGGGGGTGGTAGTCAGCTGCTTTTTTACACACCTACATAGTTGGTGGCTTAGAAATGGAGCCAGTGTGAAGGGTCCAGCCCATGGCTACTCCTGCTGACAGTTGATGGTTAGGATTTGTCATTGTTTTACTGTATGCTTTCATAGGAATATGACACAAGGTCTTACATTCAAGTAAAAAAGGAATAAAAGTTAATGAGCTGTTCAGCTTACTATTGGGGAAATGGATTTATAAACTCACTCATACTGAAAATGCTGCTTCCACAGTAAGGAACAGCCTGGCATCAATTAAATAGACCACAGTAGGAGCACATTGCAACCAGTTTCCCACTTCTCAATTTCTTTTGTTCACAAAAATGTGTTAATTTCTGTTAATCCCCTGGTTTCACTGCTGTTGTAATTTCACTTTTCTCTGCTTCAGTTCATGAAGCAACTTTCTGTCTCTTTACTTTCTCTCTTAATGAAGGGCTTAGCATGTACATTCTCCATTAGAAGTCTGACAAGGAGAATGCAATTCAGCCTTTTCTCTTAACCGTCAGTAAAAACAAGTAAGACCAGGGCAGATGCTGGGGGAAATGTATAAACGTAAAAAAAAAAAGAAAGAAAGTTTACTTCCTTCACCTCCTCCTCTACCCCAGCTCTGTCCCTGCCTCGTGTTCAGTAAAAGCCAGCATCAGCTATTCCTGTGTTCTCCACAAGGAGGCTATGTTTAACTTTTGTTTGCACTGAAATCGCTTCAGCAAACAGTGTTTTGGCATCACTCAGGGCTGCCCACGTCTACCGCAGCATCATGCTCCAGCTTCACCACAGCCACACGTGCACACACACGCATTTTCAGAAACAGCTTAGGCTCTGTGTCCAAAACATCAAAAGGACATAATTTTTTTTTTTTCTCTCAATTAACCAATTTGAGAAAACACCACGGGCTTGACTAAATAATAGAAGGCTGACCTCTCAGATACAGTGTTTCCAGAGGTGTGCGGGATGGAAAAGGAGGCAAGTTCCAAGAGAATTAGAGTTGGGTTTTCAGCAGGGTCCTGATGCCTTCATCAAGTAACTGTTCTTTCACAAAAAGGTCCTGTTACAAATAAATGAAGCAAGATTTCATTAAAAAACAAAAGTCCTGGCATGTTACAGCGGTTTGGGGTAGATTGAAAGTCTGACCATGGGACATTATGTGCCTGTGTAATCCAATCTTCCCTCCACAAACTATGTACTATCTAAACTGCAAGTGATAAAATCAGGCCCGGCAATAAACTGCATACCATTAGGTTGGAAGTGTGGTTTATAGGCCCATTCTTGAGCAGACCTAGAAGGCAAAAATAAGTTGTAGGAGCAGATAACAGATTCCTAGTGTGATCACTCCTGCCATATGGTTATAACTCCCTCAATCCATTTCTATGGCCCCCCTAGGTAGTTTCTATTGGCCAGGTGACTACAGAGGGAATATTTGTGGCTGTTACAGATGGAACCACGCTGTATGTTGGCATTAGCAAAAAGGAGTGGCCCTGAGACATAGATAAAGGAAATCCTCCCAGTGGACATAACCTCAAGGAGTACATTCAATGGTCCAGTTTCCCTGGAAAGAGAGAAAACTGAAAACGTAGATTCGTGAGCATTGCTTGATGCTCAGGAATTTCAAAAGAATAAGCTTAGATGATTGATGACAAGGATTTCTGCAGAAGAGCTATGCAAATAGACCTCTCAGAATGAGCACAGGGGTGGAAGATGAAATCTATCCCATGCAAAGTCTCACCAAAGGTTATTCAGTGCAGAGGAATCTCAATAATCAAATGGACAGAATGGCCCATTCTACAGATGTTGAGAACATCCCTAACCATCTCCTGCTTGTGCAATGGGTTCATAAACAAAGAGAATCTAATGTCTAAGATGAAGGTCATTCATGGGCTGAATCACATGGACTTCCCCCAACCAATGTGATCTGGTTAATACAACTCCTGAGGGCCCAAACTGCCAACAGCAGAGCCCAATACTGTGTATCTTCCCTGGTGCTGCAAACCAGCCAGCTATGTGGAGAAAGATGACTATTTGTGGCTTCTTCCTTCCATCATTGTGAGGCTGCGATACCTACACAGGAATGAACTTTATTCTGAATTTGCATATGATAGCCCTGCCTGTCTGCAAATTTACAAATTACTTTAATGCCCAATGATGCACTCCAAAACAGTGGCTAAATCTCTTCCTAAAAAAGCGAAACATGGACTGTTGCCTATGGAATTCATTGGCCTAAAGCACAGAAGCAGCTGCTCTTATAAAATGAATGATAAACTGGACAATTGAAGACCCAATTTAGGAAACAGCAGGGAAATGACTTTTAGAGTTTGGAGTGCTGTCCTACAGAATAATGTTTAAGCTCTGAATCCAAAACAAATTTATATTTTGTTTCTCCCTTACCAGAATACAAGGGTCCCGGACTCACGGGGTGGCGTGAGAAAGAAAGGAGGCATGGTCCGTTGTATTAATTGACACCAAATCACAGACCGTAGCTAATGTCTCCTGTGCTCAAATGATCAGAGACTTGAGATGAACAAGATTTGAGGACACTTGCCAAAGAGATTTGGGGAAGAGATGTGGATAAGATCAACTCAGAAGACACCCAGAGCGTGAGAATATTTGCAGCCCTTGTAAATCTCACCAAAAAGGCCGGAATTGTAGGGAAGGCTCTCTTATGAACTATTTCAAACATAAAATGGTGTCCATAAAAATATAATAAAAACCTGTGTACCCACTACCCAGATTATGAAATAAAACAGTACCAGTACTATTTAAGGTCCCTGGGTAACCTTCCATGATCTCACCATCCTTACTCTCTATAGCCCCTCCTAGATGTAAACACTGCCCTGAATTTAGTTTTTTATGTTCCCATTCATGACTTCATAAGTTTATTATACATGTACATATCAACAAAAATATATCAGTTTTCATATTTTTCCACTTTATATACATGGGAGCATACTATCTGGATCCTTCAGCAACTTATTTATTTTTTGCTCAAGATTAGGAAAAGCATCCATATTTTTCAATAATGTGTAATTGTCTAATGAGTGAGTTTATTATGATCGTAGTTAGCAAATACCTTTTGAGTATTATATAAGTTGTTTCTAAATTTCTTTTTGCTATTATAAATAATTGTGTAATTTTTGTACCTGTATTGTACATTGAGTTTGTCTTGATTTTTCTGTATAAGCAATCATCTTGTTTGAATAAAAACACTCATTTATGAACACTGGTTTCTACTTTATTTAGTGTATTATGTAGTGCATTATAAATACGCACACATATATGCATGCATATATGTGTATGTGTGTGTATATATAATATATGGTGTGTGTGTGTGCATGTAATAACAGATTTATTAGGCTAAACAGTCTATGATGGGTGTTTGTTTCTTCTGAGACTTGTTCTGGAGTTGGAAGTCAGCTGGCAGGCAGTCAGGAAGAACATATGGGAAGTGAAGAGGGGAGAGAGCAAGAAAAACTGGAACCTTCAAGGATGATCTGGAACTCATAAAGATGGACTGGCACCCGTGTGCCATGTTGGTTGGGGGAAGCCCATGTGATACATACTGCCTCCAAGCCTCCAACTTACATGATGGGAGTGTCCTGCAGGGGAAGCTGGTGCCCTGAATCATGAATTTGTTTCAGTACCTGGGCCAGGAGTTGGAAAAGATGAAGGACTTGTAGGCCCAGCTGCTACAGCATGTAAACAAGTGAGCCACTGGACAAGCTTCCTGCATGAGCTGCAACAATGCCTTTTGTTTTGCTTCAACCTTCTGAGCATAATATATATATATATATATATATATATATATATATATATATATATATATGTCTTATGTTTCTCTTCTTCAGAGCTCTCTGAGATACTGACTGCCTTTCCGAGTTCCATAGTGTACTCTGTTAAGGTCCCTGAATGAAATGTAATTCTCAGCTTCTAGGTCTTGCATTCTCTTCAGTCGACAGCATAATATATATATATATATATATATATATATATATATATATATATATATATGGCTTATGTTGCTCTTCTGCTTTATAAAGCACATGAGAGATGTCTCTTATAGTTCATCTCAACTGGGATCTATGCTGGGAGGGGAATTACGGGAAACAAAGTTCCATTTTTAGCATTTCAGCAAAATATCAACCTGCCAGATTAACCGTATCCCTTCTCTTTTGTGTCCATTTCTCTTTCATCTCCATTCTTCATACTATTGAGATGGGTTCACTGGTGGTAATTATCTTTACAAATTAGTCCATAAGTTGAAGCGTACTGTGGAGGGCTCACAAGAGTCCTAGAGATGGAAGGGAAAACCTCTAGAGATTCTGGCTTGAAAATGGAATAAATCATTCGGGAGAATTTGGGTCTTCTCTCAGAGAGGGGATGAACGTGCTTTTGGTTGTTATGATGAAGAGTTGCGTCATGTCAGGGAGGACTCTGTTTGCTGGGGGGATTGGCAGAAGGAGCAGTGAAAGGGGTGGACTGTATTGGGCACGTTCAGCTGGTGATAGTACAAAATAAAAACAAATCTTCCTTTTGGGAAATTTTCTCATTGTGAATAGATTCGGTGGGAGGAAATTTCCTCATGCCTGACTCCTACTTTATAGAACAGTGAGGAAAGACCCTATACCTACTTATAAATCATTTCTGGAACTTTGAAACTTCAGTGAATAGCATAAAGATGGAGCAAACAATTGCAAGTCAGCTTCATCACAGTAAAACAACAAAGGTCACACATTAAATACAAAGGACAATGGGATTTTAAATACTTTAAGTGAATAACAGTGAGGACTCTACAGTTAATACCCATTTACCATCCATTGTTAGTAACAAACTTTTCAGGAATTTTTGTCCTAGAGAAACCAACTGATCCTCCATTCAAATATTTGGTTTATTTTAATCTTATTTACTTAAATAACATCATTGACTTTATATATATTATATATAATATATAATTATATTAAATATATATATATATATATATATATATATATATATAAAATTACAGAAATGGAGGATGTGAAGAATTATATGGTGATGTTTGCTTTATTGGATGGTCTGAACCCTGACAGCTGGTAGAGTTGGGAGCATAATTTACTTCTTGGTAGGCTGCTTGATTAACAGCACGAACAGTCTCCTGGGCTAATTAGAATGTCATAGGGCACTGGTAACCATTTAAGTGTAACGGCATCAAATCAGAAATTACAATGGGAAAGGTATCTGGGCTGTCCAACCTCTTAATGACTAGCCCCGAAATATCAGAGATAGCAAGGTTTTTTTTAGATGTTCTTATAGAAAAAGACAAAATTGAGTTAATTTCAGGTAGAAGCATGTTGCTTTAATTCAGTCTCTAGAAAGAGCAAAACAAAAATATATGGCAGTGAATTTAAAGTATTAGAAAAGTCAACACCACATTGCTTTCTGACTACTGATTTCTACTATTTGTAGAAAGTCTTGTAATGAAGAGCTCGAAATTCTCCTTCTGCCTCCAAAAGCCAATTATGGACAGTAATAACCTGTACGATAACACTGGGTAAATATTGCCAGAATATATTAAATGAATTGCTGTCAACAATGGCAGCTTACTAAAAGGCATATTGTATATAGAAATAAAAATCATTTCTTCTTTTTAGAAATGGTAGGTGAGTTGTGGTTTTCAGTAAATCTATAATTTATAAATTTATGTATTTATAAATTTATAATATTTATTTGTAAATAAATACAGTGTTGGTGCAAAAACAGCTATTGCACAGCAAGCACCTACTTTGTGTTAGCCAGAGTCTCACATCCATTATATAGACTATCATTAATCCTTACAACCTCTGTGCAGGAGATAATTATTTTCCCTACTCACGAATAAGTACATGAAGGCTCAGAGAGGTCAATTTTCTTGCCAGCATTCACAGAGAAAATTAATGGTAGATCTAGTATTTAAACATTTTCAGTCTGACTCCAAAACCCCTACTCTTAACCATTATACCATGCTGCTGTTTCCATTTGAAACTTGCTTTTCCCCTACAACTATGTTCACATGGAGCAACACCACTGGAGTAAAACCAGCCTCTTTTTTGAATGAATGGGTCCATTTTATGAATGGTTTAGAATCAGCAAATTCCATGGTATGCAGATACCGCAAGATAAACTTCCAGAGAATGCTTTGATTAGCCAATTTCCCCATGAGTACTTAAAGAATTTGGAGTAATCATTCATGTTCCTCCATCTTGTAGGAAGCAGAAAGGAATCAAATCAACTCTGAAAATCTAGATTTTTAGGATCAAGACAAATACCTAGATTTGTGAAGTCATGAGAAAATAACAGATGTTTCAATTTAAGAATAGTATTAGAATGGATACAGGGGGACTTGATTATGAAAAGTTTACAGTAAATAATGTCTCTCAGGTTGTCATCACTTTTAATATTAGCAGGAGAATATGTTACAGGCATGACATAAACCAGAGCCCATGTTGCCAAGGTTCCACATTATGGTATCAGATTTGGGCAGCCCCAAGCTAAAGATCTGTTGGCTGTCTTCACCATAAAAAACTGGGACGAGGCTACAGAGACAGGATGATGACCTCGAGTTTCATTGACTTAGGGGACAAAGGAGTGCAGGCCATCCTGTAATATACATGCCAGTGATTGTGACGTAATTAAGATTGTGTGTGCTTTTTCGTTTTCAGCAACTTCCCTTGGCCACACTCCTACACTGAATTGTCAGTGTTGATCAGCTCCTTATATTAATAGCACAGTTCTTTCTCTCTCGGCCTCTGGACTGCATTTAGATTTCCTCAGATTAAACCACTTACAAATTTAGGACAAAGAGAGACTTTGGAAACTGATAGGACTTACAAAGAGCATCCACTTAAAAGACAGAAGACTTAATAAAATTCATGTCAAAGTGTTTCTCTTTTCTCCTCAAATGTAATCTCCATTTGCTCACTGCCCAAGTATTAAACTCGATTCTCCTTTTCAAATCCTTCTCTGAGCATAGAATTTATAATCTCGTAATCTCAAGGAAATCATTATTTTCCAGAGAAAAAGACTGGAAGACTATGAAGTGAAAGTAAAATATTCTTCCTGTTCCTTAAATTAAAAAATCGTAATATTTATGATATCTATAATGGTATGTAAAGGTTTGTGTAATGAAGGCAGCTTTATTGGTGAGATAGTGCTAATGAAAAAAGAAATTTGGCTGATTTCCGTAAAACTGATGGTTTCCTAAACCTAGAAATTATATCCATTTAGCACACTCCACACCTTAGGGAAGTTATAGATGAGATGCTTTGTTCACGGAATTTTTTTGAATAGCTAGTGAACATTGGTATGTGAAAATCTATCATTAAAATAGTCCTGAATGAAAAAAAATGCGAAAATACATCCAATGTTATGAGGAGACCCAATTTCGAAATAAGAAGCTAAATGAAGTTCTGTAACACCTCTAAGCAACCATATTTCCACAGTTCTAACGAGCATATCTAAGAAATAGATATCCTTTGCTATAACATTAATTTGTAACAAAAGCTCCTCGAAGTCTGAGCTCTTTAATAAGAACTTCAGGGGTGTTAGATCAAACAAATAGGTCTTTACTAAATAGGCATGCTGTTACTTTTCTTAATTTCCTATTACCTCCTTTCTCCATCATATTGATTAATCTATTTGCATACACGGTGAACACATCGGCAGTTTTCTTCATGGTGTGTAAGTTTCATGGTAGAAGTAATCCAATAAAACTTGACTGTCAGCAGCCAGAGTTTAGTAGGAAGATACAAAATCATGGGACCATCGTTACTCCTTTTTCATGTACTACCCTTTCCCAGTATTGCCAGGGTGATTAATATAACATGAAAATCTGTACCATCTCACTCCCCTAGTTAAAAGCTTCACTGAACTCATTTATTAATCAGCATTTGAATGAAAATCATCAGCATTTGCTAAGCTCTTACTACATACTGGACACTCTGAGGTGCTGGGGATGGAGGAGCTGACAGTCTAGTCAGGGAGACAATAGGAGTAAACAGTTGATTACAGTGTACTGTAGAGCAGCGGTCCCCAACCTTTTTGGCACCAGGGACCAGTTTCATGGAAGACAGTTTTTCTACGGACGGGGTTGGGGGTTGGGGGGGATGGTTCAGGTGGTAATGCGACTGATGGGGAGCGATGGGGAGCGGCAGATGAAGCTTCACTCGCTCGCCCGCCGCTCACCTCCTGCTGTGCGGCCTGCTTCCTAATAGGCCGAGGACTGGTACCTGGGGGTTGGGGACCCCTGCTCTAGATAAATGCTCTACTAAAAGAGTACTCTAAGTAAGGCGGTGAAGGACACAATGTGAACATTTGGAAGGCGCTCCTAAAGCCAAGCTTCGCATTCCCTGTAGAATAAACTCCAAGTTCCTTAGTGTGGTTTGAAAAGCTGTCATGGTCTGGCCCCTTTCTACCCAGTGACACCAGATGGTTGGTGTGTTACCGTCCCTCCCATACCCTGCTGTTTCCTAGTTTTTCTCATTTTAGCCCATCTCCTTAGACTACGCTACCCCATCCTGTCTGCCTGGTAAATACCTACAGTAGATATCAAGACTTAGCTCATAGAACCTTCCTGGCTTTCCTCACCCCTCTACCACTCTGTACCCCATGTCCAGCCTTCTAGTACTTCTATGAGGGCTCCCACAGTGTTTGTAATACCCATATTTACACGACTGACCGCCTCACTAGACCATCAGTCTCATGAGATTAGAAATGAGGAATACTCATTTTGGCACACTCAGGGTCCAGCATAGCCTCAGATGAGTTAATGCTAATGAATCATTTTCCTGTGACTATAGATAGCACTGTCACATCCTCCTTTACCTCAGGAACAACTCCCTGCGGTGGGTGGGGCAGGGATCCTCCCCTTCTGTTTTACAGGTAAGAAACTGATGTTCAAGGTAGTTTACCTGACTTGCTAAAGTGTACATCACCAATGAGTGGACAAGTTCGTTCTAGAATCCATTGCTGTCTGTTTCGTATTTCAGGGCTCTGGCTGGCATGTCATACTGATGTCAGTCAAATAAATGAACATGGTTCCTGCCTACTACCACTTCTCTTTTCACAGCAGACCTTCAATCCTGTGACAAAATGATAGGACAAATAAGTAAAGCGGCTAATCAGTCCAAATTCATTCCTCCATGACAGAGAACTATTCCCTAGGAAACCAAACCTGGGCAATTTTCTCAAAAATCAAAGGGAACAAATAGATGGCATGTTTAGTTAGCAGCAGCTATTCATTAAGGAGGCTGAAATTATTCATTAAGGTATTAAAAAAAAAAATCCACCACATAAAAAAGCTTGAATATGATACAGTACCCAAACCGGGTGTATTCATTTGTGAGACTTTCATATTAAAAGAAAAATAGGCTTAAGTGGAAAATAATAAAATGGTGAATATTAATAATGCTCTAATGTCTCTAACCCAAAAGTACTATTTTCTAAGTAAATGAACAATTTAACCATCAGCTAAAAATAACATTTGTCTCTTCCTTTACTTTATTTTTCCTTTTTAAGAAATCCATCATATAGTAATGATCTCAGACTGTATCAGCATAACTGCAGTGGCAGGCGAGAAAAAGAAAATGGCAATCATCCATTTAAAAAGAAATCTAAGCAGGTTGTGTTTCTCCCTATGACACCTCCCATCCCACACACATACACTACAAGCACAGGACAGACACTCATGCAGATGATTTTGATGTGTGGTGCATTAAAGAGAATTTGCCCCTAACATATTAGCTTAAGTTGTGTATAATGCAAGGCACACCTAAAAAGGAGTGCGGGTGTACTTGCGTGGCTTGGAGAGACTCAAATTTCTTCATAGGCACGGCTCCTGGAGGGAGATTTCCCATGAAAGGGCAGGTGTTAGTGCTTATACCTTGACCCACCTTTTCTGGCTTGTGGCTAATTTGCTCTTTGAATCGCTTTATTCTTATTATGCCTCTGGAATTGTATGGTTTATTGATGTCAGCTTGGACAATTTTGAATTGTTAGAGACAAACATGAAAGCTGACCGTGAGAGACCTCTCTATATGATATTTGGTTACACTTTTGAACTATTAAATCTACAGCTCTTTTCTGTTGGGCATGGGGGGAGATTGCCCTTATGATCTCTTATGACCTTGGAGTCATCTGCTCTTCTGAAGACCAGTCCAACTTCTTGCCCACAAGCCCCCTATATCCCTGTAGTCCCACAAGGTGACTAGGCATCGGGTGCTGTTTAAGCATTTCATTTACTGAAGAATCAGGTAAGCATCCCAAAGCAGGGTCAAATATTGGGAACAGAACTTGGGACTTAGGTAACTCCTGTCTTTATGCTTTTTCCCTGCCTCCCGCTCAGGGGGTGGTAGAGAGCAAGACGTGATAGACGACTGATTCTACCACATAGGAAACAAAGTCCCTAGAATGTAATATTAGTCTGTATACAGAGTCTCGATAAGAAAGTGTGGCTAAAGTGTTAATTTCAAGATTAAGTCCTCTCTGGGCCAGTGGCTGGATATTTCAAAATCAAAAATTACACAAAAGTAGATAGGGAGGCAGTAATGATAGAATCCAGTGTTATTCATCTTGTAAAATTACAAGAACTCCTCCTATTGATCAGAGCATCTGATGTCTAAGTGCTGTCACCTCTTTTATTTTGCAGCATGCAAAAATATAGCCAACTAGCTGATACTGTCTTTCCTTTCTAGCCTTCTGCTTTCTTAGTTGTGAATTAAGCTGATTTGCCATTTAATATCTGCCAACAGCCAGCCATTTTTCTTGATGTGCTGCCTATAAGTGAATTGATGCCTTGCTTTTTCCACCGTCAGCCTTATAAAGTTATGAAGGGGGACAATTCTGACTGGTGCTCCGTAGCATGTGAAATGTTACCAGAATAATGTTTGCTAGTGCCCGTTGGATCAAGGCTCTGCCAGCAGTTCTAATCTAAACTTAATTTTCTGGAGTTTGTAAGAGGAAAATGGGGGATTAAAGCTTGACTTTGGAGAGAACATGTTAGTACAATGAATCAAATTCATGTTGTCAATGTTTACCCACTAACCCCAGAATAAAGTCCATACTTGCATATTTGGCTTGTAACTCCCTCCATGCTCTGATCTCAACCATCTTTTCCTGGTTTTAGCCCCACAGTACCTGGACCATTGTAAATCCCATTCTCCACCCTGCTGTGAAATTAACTTTCTTAAAAAAATAAACTAACTCATCACCCCCTTACTGGAAACCTTTCAGTGATCTCCCATTGACCTCAGGATAAAGTACCAACCCCCAAACATGGCTTAGAAGCTCACACATAATCTGACGCCTTCCCAGTTCTCTACTACCTGCTGAGCAGCTTTCCAATTCCTTTTTCTTTTAACATCTTTATAAGAGTATAATTGATTTACAATGGTGTGTTAGTTTCTGCTTTATAACAAACTGAATCAATTATACATATACATATGTCGCCATATCTCTTCCCTCTTGCGCCTCCCTCCCTCCCAGCCTCCCTATCGCACCCCTCTAGGTGGTGACAAAGCACCGAGCTGATCTCCCTGTGCTATGTGGCTGCTTCCCACCAGCCATCCACTTTACGTTTGGTAGTGCATGTATGTCTATGCCACTCTCTAACTTTGTCCCAGCTTACCCTTCCCGCTCCCCATATCCTCAAGTCCATACTCTAGTAGGTCGGCATCTTCATTCCCGTCTTGCCCCTGGGTTCTTAATGACCATTTTCTATTTTTTTTTTTTTTTTTTTTTTTT
>NW_006780523.1:1485958-1499033 GCF_000442215.2 Lipotes vexillifer
TTCTCAGGGTATATGCCCAGTAGTGGGATTGCTGGGTTGTATGGTAGTTCTATTTGTAGTTTTTAAAGGAAGCTCCATACTGTTCTCCAAAGTGGCTGTATCAATTTACATTCCCACCAACAGGGCAAGAGGGTTCCCTATTCTCCACACCCTCTCCAGCATTTACTGTTTGTAGATCTTTTGATGATGGCCATTCTGACCGGTGTGAGATGATATCTCATTGTAGTTTTGATTTGCAATTCTCTAATGAATAATGATGTTGAGCATTCTTTCATGTGTTTGTTGGCAATCTGTATATCTTCTTTGGAGAAATGTCTATTTAGGTCTTCTGCCCATTTTTGGATCGGGTTGTTTGTTTTTTTGATAATGAGCTGCTTGTAAATTTCGGAGATTAATCCTTTGTCAGTTGCTTCATTTGCAAATATTTTCTCCCATTCTGAGGGTTCTCTTTTCATCTTGTTTATGGTTTCCTTGCTGTGCAAAAGCTTTGAAGTTTCATTAGGTCCCATTTGTTTATTTTTGTTTTTATTTCCATTTCTCTAGGAGGTGGGTCAAAAAGGATCTTGCTGTGATTTATGTCATAGAGTGTTCTGCCTATGTTTTCCTCTAAGAGTTTGATGGTGTCTGGCCTTACATTTAGGTCTTTAATCCATTTTGAGTTTATTTTTGTCTGTGGTGTTAGGGAGTGTTCTGATTTCATTCTTTTACGTGTAGCTGTCCAGTTTTCCCAGCACCACTTATTGAAGAGGCTGTCTTTTCTCCATTGTATATTCTTGCCTCCTTTATCAAAGACAAGATGACCATATATGCATGGGTTTATCTCTTGGCTTTCTATCCTGTTCCATTGATCTATATTTCTGTTTTTGTGCCAGCACCATACTGTTTTGATTACTGTAGCTTTGTAGTATGGTCTGAAGTCAGGGAGCCTGATTCCTCCAGCTCCGTTTTTCGTTCTCAAGATTGCTTTGTCTATTCGGGCTCTTTTGTGTTTCCATACAAATTGTGAAATGTTTTCTTCTAGTTCTGTGGAAAGTGCCAGTGTTAGTTTGATAGGGATTGCATTGAATCTGTAGATTGCTTTGGGTAGTAGAGTCATTTCCACAATGTTGATTCTTCCAATCCAAGAACATGGTATACGTCTCCATCTATTTGAATCATCTTTAATTTGTTTCATCAGTGTCTTATAATTTTCTGCATACAGGTTTTTGTCTCCGTAGGTAGGTTTATTCCTAGATATTTTATTCTTTTTGTTGCAGTGGTAAATGGGAGTGTTTTCTTAATTTCACTTTCAGATTTTTCATCATCATTGTATAGGAATGCAAGAGATTTCTGTGCATTAATTTTGTATCCTGCTGCTTTACCAAATTCATTGATTAGCTCTAGTAGTTTTCTGGTAGCATCTTTAGGATTCTCTATGTATAGTATCATGTCATCTGCAAACAGTGGCAGCTTTACTTCTTCTTTTCCGATTTGGATTCCTTTTATTTCTTTTTCTTCTCTGATTGCTATGGCTAAAACTTCCAAAACGGTGTTGAATAATAGTGCATAGAGTGGGCAACCTTGTCTTGTTCCTGATCTTAGTGGAAATGGTTTTAGTTTTTCACCCTTGAGGACGATGTTGGCTGTGGGTTTATCACATATGGCCTTTATTATGTTGAGGAAAGTTCCCTCTATGCCTACTTTCTGCAGGGTTTTTATCATAAATGCGTGTTGAATTTTGTCAGAAGCTTTTTCTACATCTATTGAGAAAATCATATGGTTTTTTCTCCTTCAGTTTGTTAATATGGTTTATCACATTGATTGATTTGCATATATTGAAGAATCCTTGCATTCCTGGGATTAACCCCACTTGATCATGGGTATGATCCTGTTAATGTGCTGTTGGATTCTGTTTCCTAGTATTTTGTTAAGGATTTTTGCATCTATGTTCATCAGTGATACTGGCCTGTAGTTTTCTTTCTCTGTGACATCTTTGTCTGGTTTTGGATCAGGGTGATGATGGCCTTGTAGAATGAGTTTGGGAGTGTTCCTCCCTCTGCTATGTTTTGGAAGAGTTTGAGAAGGATAGGTGTTAGCTCTTCTCTAAATGTTTGATAGAATTCGCCTGTGAAGCCATCTGGTCCTGGGCTTTTGTTTGGTGGAAGGTTTCTAATCACAGTTTCAATTTCAGTGCTTGTGATTGGTTTGTTCATATTTTCTATTTCCTCCTGGTTCAGTCTCGGAAGTTTGTGCATTTCTATGAATTTGTCCATTTCTTCCAGGTTGTCCATTTTATTGGCATAGAGTTGCTTGTAGTAATCTCTCATGATCCTTTGTATTTCTGCAGTGTCAGTTGTTACTTCTCCTTTTGCATTTCTAATTCTATTGCTTGAGTCTTCTCCCTTTTTTTCTTGATGAGTCTGGCTAATGGTTTATCAATTTTGTTTATCTTCTTAAAGAACCAGCTTTTAACTTTACAGATCTTTGCTATAGTTTCCTTCATTTCTCTTTCATTTATTTCTGATCTGATCTTTTTGGTTTCTTTCCTTCTGCTAACTTTGGGGGTTTTTTTGTTCTTCTTTCTCTAATTGCTTTAGGTGTAAGGTTAGGTTGTTTCTTTGAGATGTTTCTTGTTTCTCAAGGTAGGATTGTATGGCTATAAACTTCCATCTTAGAACTGCTTGTGCTGCATCCCATAGGTTTTGGGTCGTCGTGTTTTTATTATAATTTGTTTCTAGGTATTTTTTGATTTCCCCTTTGATTTCTTCAGTGACCTATTGGTTATTAAGTAGTGTATTGTTTAGCCTCCATGTGTTTGTATTTTTTACAGATTTTTTTCCTGTAATTGATATCTAGTCTGATAACACTGTGGTCAGAAAAGATACTTGTTACAATTTCAATTTCTGTAAATTTAACAAGCCTTGATTTGTGACCCACGAAGTGATCTACCCTGGAGAATGTTCCATGAGCACTTGAGAAGAATGTGTATTCTGTTGTTTTTGGATGGAATGTCCTATGAATATCAATTAAGTCCATCTTGTTTAATGTATCATTTAAAGCTTGTGTTTCCTTATTTATTTTCATTTTGGATGATCTGTCCATTGGTGAAAGTGGGGTGTTAAAGTCCCCTACTATGACTGTGTTACTGTTGATTTCCTCTTTAATGGCTGTTAGTATTTGCGTTATGTATCGAGGTGCTCCTATGTTGGGTGCATAAATATTTACAGTTGTTATAACTTCTTCTTGGATTGCTCCTTTGATCATTATGTAGTGTCCTTCTTTGTCTCTTGTAATAGTCTTTATTTTAAAGTCTATTTTGTTTGATATGAGAATTGCTACTCCAGCTTTCTTTTGTTTTCCATTTGCAAGGAATATGTTTTTCCATCCCCTCACTTTCAGTCTGTATGTGTCCCTAGGTCTGAAGTCGGTCTCTTGTAGACAGCATATATACAGGTCTTGTTTTTGTATCCATTCAGCCAGTCTGTGTCTTTGGTTGGAGCATTTAATCCATTTACACTTAAGGTAATTATCAATATGTATGTGCCTATTCCCATTTTCTAAACTGTTTTGCGTTTGTTATTATAGGTCTTTTCCTTCTGTTGTGTTTTTGTCTAGAGAAGTTCCTTTAGCATTTGTTGTAAAGCTGGTTTGGTGGTGCTGAACTCTCTCAGCTTTTGCTTGTGTGTAAAGGTTTTAATTTCTCCATCGAATCTGAATGAGATCCTTGCTGGGTAGAGTAATCTTGGTTGTAGTTTATTCTCCTTCAGCACTTTAAATATGTCCTGCCAGTCCCTTCTGGCTTGCAGAGTTTCTGCTGAGAAATCTGCTGGTAACCTTATGGGGATTCCCTTATGTGTTATTTGTTGTTTTTCCCTTGCTGCTTTTAATATTTTTTCTTTGTATTTAATTTTTGATAGTTTGATTAATATGTGTCTTGGTGGGTTTCTCCTTGGATTTATCCTGTATGGGACTCTCTGTGCTTCCTGGACTTGATTAACTATTCCCTGTCCCATATTAGGGAAGTTTTCAAGTAAAATCTCTTCAAACATTTTCTCAGTCCCTTTCTTTTTCTCATCTTCTTCTGGGACCCCTATAACTCGAATGTTGTTGCATTCAGTGTTGTCCCAGAGGTCTCTGAGACTGTCCTCAATTCTTTTCCTTCTTTTTTCTTTATTCTGCTCTGCAGTAGTCATTTCCACTATTTTATCTTCCATGTCATTTATCCGTTCTTCTGCCTCAGTTGTTCTGCTATTGATCCCTTCTAGAGAATTTTTAATTTCATTTATTGTGTTGCTCATCACTGTTTGTTTGCTCTTTAGTTCTTCTAGATCCTTGTTAAACGTTTCTTGTATTTTCTCCATTCTGTTTCCAAGATTTTGGATCATCTTTACTATCATTATTTTGAATTCTTTTTCAGGTAGACTGCCTATTTCCTCTTCATTTGTTAGGTCTGTTGGGGTTTTGCCTTGCTCCTTCATCTGCTGTTATTTCTCTCTCTTCTCATTTTGCTTAACTTACTGTGTTTGGGGTCTCCTTTTTGCAGGCTGCAGGTTTGTAGTTCCCGTTGTTTTTGTTGTCTGTCCCCAGTGGCTAAGGTTGGTTCAGTGTGTTGTGTAGGCTTCCTGGTGGAGGGGACTAGGCTTCCTAGTGCCTGTGTTCTCGTGGATGAGGCTGGATCTTGTCTTTCTGGTGGGCCCGTCCACATCTGTTGGTGTGTTTTGTGGTGTCTGTGGCCTTTTTATGATTTTAGGCCACCTCTCTGCTAATGGATGGGGTTGTGTTCCTGTCTTTCTAGTTGTTTGGCATAGGGTGTCCAGCACTGTAGCTTGCTCGTTGTTGAGTGGAGTTGGGTCTTGGCATTGAGATGGAGATCTCTGGGAGATTTTCACTGTTTGATATTACGTGGAGCTGGGAGGTCTCTTGTGGACCAGTGTCTTGTACTTGGCTGTCCCACCTCAGAGACACAGCCCTGATGCCTGGCTGGACCACCAAGATCCTGTCATCCACACGGCTTGGGGTAGCTGGTTTTCCGTAGTTAACAATCATCTTTTGATGTTCCCCATTACCTGCAAAAGTCCCCTCCTGTGTTCCCTCCCCCCTGGTACTTTAGCTCAGGGAGGAAGGAGCTCAGAGGAACTTGGCTGATTAATCTCCAATTCCTTTTACCTGCCTCCCTCCTTCCCACTTCATAACCATCATGTATTCTTACATTTTGGCTTGGGACAGTCTTCACTAACATACACACTATAAACCTAGTTTACTCATTCTAACACAGGCAGACCTTGTTTTATTGCGCTTCACTTTATTGTACTTCGCAGTTCGCAGGTATTGTGGGGGGGGGGGGTCTTTTCTGTTTGTTTGTTTGTTTAACAAATTGAAAGTTTGTGCCAGCCCTGCGTCAAGTAAGTCTACCAGTGCCATTTTTCCAACAGCATTTGCTCACTTCGTGTCTCTGTGTCACATTTTGGTAATTCTTACAATATCGCAAACCTTATTATTATTATTATATTTGTTATGGTGATCTGTGATCAGTGGTCTTTGGTATTAATATTGCAGAAAGATTATGACTCACTGAAGGCTCAGATGACGGTTAGCATTTTTTAGCAATAACTTATTTTTACATTAAGGTATGTACATTGTTTTTTTAGACATGATACTACTGCACACTTAAAATACTACAGTATCTTGTAAAGATAACTTTTGTATGCACTGGGAAATCCAAAAAATTGTGTGGCTCACTTTATTGCAATAATTGCTTCATTGCTGTGGTCTAGAAACAAACCCACAATATCTTTAAGGTAAGTCTGTAGTCTCTCATTAAATATGACTTTCTGAAAGAGATCTTCTTTGACCATCTTCCTAATATAAATTCATTCCTAAATATTCTATATCATAACACCCAACATAATAATTGTGATAAATTTCATGTGTGAATATTTGATTATTGTTTCTTTTCTGCACTGTCTCATAAACCCTCTGAGGGCAGAGATTCTATCAGTATCCCCAGGGCTAATGAACACAAGTCTAGCACATAGTAGGTGGTCAATAATATTTGATGAATGAATGAATAAGAATTGAGAATAAATAAGAGTTAGGCACAAATACAGATATTCTAAAAGGATGAATGAAACTCACACTCTTGCCAAATTAAACTATATATTTCCACCAAGGCAGCTTTTCTCTTGCTCTACTTTCTGCTCCAAATTCCCTTTCCAAATCTCTGTCATTTTTTAATAACTTTTATTTTCTCAGCACTTACCTCAAATGCCATAAGCAAAGTCTACCTGGTTCCCCAACCAGAATTTATTTCCTCTTCATATGCTCCCTGTGCCTATAGTACTATTATTATTTTTTGCCACTTCCTTAGAGAAATTACTGACCACATTCTACCACAGACCATGCTCAAAACTTTGCATATTTTTTATTGTCTAGACTTTATGCTCCCAGGGAACATCAATCAGCACTGTTAATGCTTCTTTCATACTGCATATAGTAAATGCAGGGAAGGTGACTTTGCAAGATAATGACAGCTGTCTCCTCAATATCCATTTCTCCCTTCTCCTAATGTAATGAAATTTTTAGTTGGGTCCATGGCCTCCAAGAAAAAAAGGCTACATATTCCAGCCTCCTTTGTAGCTACATTCAGCCATATGACCAATTTCTGACCAATGGGATATAAGCTGAAGTTGTAACTTCTGGGTTATGTCGTTGAAGGGAACGGGTGTTTCTTTGCCTTCATATTTTCCTTTTGTTTGAGAGAATGCAAGTGAGTAGTTCTTTCAGAGCTGTCTCAACCAGGCAGAGAGGGACAACACCCCAGGAAAGAGAGAACAAGAAGAGAGGAGTTCAGAGCCTGACACCAGGGAACACGGTGTAAGCCTAACAATGCAGCATTTCAAGGAGCAGGTCCATGCCACCAGTTGAGACTTCAACATTTAGGAGAAAGATACTTCTCTAGTTTCAGCCACTGCTGTGTTTTTGTCTCAATTACATGCAGCTGACTGGATATCGTCACTAATAGCAGTGTTATTGGCAACTTTCTAGTTTATATAATTTTCTAAGGAATAAACAACTTACTATGGGCTACTTGAACAGCATTTCTGCTAGATGCTACAGTAAGCACGATTGCTACCTTTTTTGCATGTTCTTAAATGCCTTAGCTTTCTTTTGGTCAGTATCTGATCTGTGTTGTTGTGCACTCAAAAATAATCATAATTTTACAAATAAGTGCCTTGCATCAGGCCAGTTTACCACTCTTTCAAATAGGCAAAGATCACTCAGCGTTTGTGGCCAAACCTTGCCTTGCTCTGTCTTCACAGTGACTTGTTTATCTACCTACTGCCTCTGAACCTGGTTTGTTAAAAAACAAAAAGAGAGATTGGTTTCATCTATGAAGTAGAAGCATGAGCTATAACTGGGAAGTCCTCTTCACAGTTTCTAGCTTGGAACTGATGTGAATGGGGATGGAATACTGCCCACAGATTCATAAGGGAAATGTGTTTTAAACAAACATGGGTGTGCACGGCAAACTAAAAATATGAACGTGATTCATTTTGAACAACAAGTGATCAAGGATCTAGGTAGGCATGGTATAAACAATAATGTTGCCTGTCACCCCAGTGTAGACATTAATAATAACCGTTCCTCCCTCAAAAGTGTCCCTGTTCACATAATAAATATTGTGTTCATGCGAGGACCTCCCAAGGCTCATAGCTGTAACTCAAGGATGTCAAGTCAGAATGAAATGGACTCAGAATGGGCATCATCAGAAAATCTACAAACAACAAATCCTGGAGAGGGTGTGGAGAAAAGGGAACCCTCTTGCACTCTTGGTGGGAATGTAAATTGATAACAGCCACTATGGAGAACAGTATGGAGGTTCCTTATAAAACTAAAAATAGAATTACCATATGACCCAGCAACCCCACTACTGGGCATATACCCAGAGAAAACCATAATTCAAAAAGACACGGATGTAGAGAACAAACATACGGATACCAAGTTGGGGGGGGCAGGGAGGGAGGGTGGGATGAATTGGGAGAATGGGATTGACATATTTACACTAATATGGATAAAATAGATAACTAATAAGAACGTGTTGTATAAGAAATAAGTAAATTAAATTAAAAAATATATGGGTCTTTTTGTGGACTCTGTTTCATTTCAGAAGTGCATCTATCTCTCCTTACTTTAATACCATGATGTCTTAATTACTGTCATTTTATCAATAAGTTTTGATATCTGGTAAACCAAGTTATTCCACCTTGTTCATTAAGATCTTCTTAGTTACGTATACCTGTACGTTTGCACTTCCATATACATTTTAGAATCAGTTTGTGAAGTGCAACAAATTTAAAATTCTTTTAGAGTTATGTTAAATCTATAGATCAACTTGTAGAAAACTGATATCCCCACATAATTGAGTGTTTTAATCCATAAATATAGTATAGCTCTCTGTGACGGTTAGTTTTTTCTCAGCTTGGCTGGGCTAAGGGATGCCCATACAGCTGGTAAAACCTTATTTCTAGGTGTGTCTGTGAGAGTGTTTCAGGACGTGATTAGCATTTGAATCAGACTGAGTAAAGAGATCTTCCCTCACCAGTGTGGGCAGGTACCATCCAAGCCATTGAGGGACCAGATAGAAAAGAAGGGCAGAGAAAGAACAAATTCTCTATCTCTTCTGGGGCTGGGACTTCCACCTTCTTCTGCTCTCCCACCTTGGAGCCCCTGGTTCTCAATCCTTCAGACTCCCAAGACTTAAACCAGTGCGCTCCCTACCCCCACCCCCAGCCCTGTTGTAAGCCCTTTGGACTTGGACTAAATTACACTGCCAGCTTTCCTGGTTCTCCAGCTTGTAGGCAACCAGTTGTAGGACTTTTCAGCCTCCATGACAACGTGAGCTGATTTCTGTAATAAGCCTCTTTAATATATATCTATATACATAATTATCCTACTGGTCTGTTTCTCTGGTGGATCCTTACTAATACATCCTTATTTCAGTCTTCATTAATTGCTCATAACAATAGTTTAGTAATTTCTGTATAGAGGTCTTACACACACACCTAGGTATATGATGTATTTGCTATTATTTAAATGCTATTTTAAAATGATAATTTTCGAAAATGATAAAGGTATTCAAACTCTTTGCTAGGACCCCAATGAAGTAACTGAATAAAGGGGAGAGAGGTTGTGTGAAATGATACAGCAGTGGATTTGTAGGGCAGTGAAAGAGTTCTGTATGATGCTGTAATGGTAGATACATGTCATTATACATTTGTACAGACCCATAGAAATTACAACAGAAAGAGTGATCCCTAATGTAAACTATGGACTTTAGTTAATAATGATTTATCAATATCAGCTCATCAGTTGTAACAAATGTATCACCTGAATGCCTGTCAATAATAGGAGGAAGTGTGGGAGGGGGAGTGAAGGGGTATATGGGAACTCTGCCCTTCTCATTTTTCTGTAAACCTAAAACTGCTGTAAAAAACCCTATTAGTTAATATATTTTTTGGTGCAATTACTGATATTTTACTGATGATATATATCTACCATCTTATACTGTGATTTATATTTGTCCTCCCTGCTCTTAATCTTCTTTTCTACTGGCTTTGCTATTTCTTTTAAATGGATCAAGTATTTAAAAAAATATTTTCTTTTTCTTTCCTTGTCAGTCAGTTTGGAAGTCATATATATATAATTTACAAAGCTCTTTCATTGATTACCATAGACTTTATAACATCTTGATGTATATTTGATTTATCAATTTTTAATGTTTATTGATACTTTATCTACATCCAGGACCTTGGAAGAGGAGGAGGGTATTAAAAACATTAGACCATCTAAAAATCTTTTACCCACTCCCAATTTATTTGCTATTCAGTATGCCATGAGGAATTTTTATTATTGATTAATGAATTTAGCATCCATTGACATGTACTCATATATTTAACATTTTTATTCCTCTTTATCCCCACCTTCAGCTCCAGCTTTATATCAGGAATCATTTCCCTTCTGCCTGAAGAATAACCTTTCCATATATGTGTGTTTGTGTGTATATATGTACTATACATTTATTTTATATACATGTTCTATATATGTATGTGTATATATATATATATATATATATATATACACACACACACACACACACAATATGTCTACTGTTGAATTCTATCAGTTTTGTACAAAAAAATGTTTTAATTTCATCTTTATTCTTTGAAGGATATTTTTGCTGAGTAAAGTATTACAGGTTGGCTGGTTTCCATTTTTCTAGTCTTAGTCTAATTTTTGGTTCTTTCAAGGTTTCTTTCCTTTTATCTTTGGTTACTTTAAACGTATTCTGTTTGCCTTTATTTTTTCTTTTGAGCTTTTGGTTTTCTAAGATGTATTTAAGTGCATTCTTATTTAAATTATTTTGTTTTGGGCTCCTTGGATTATTTGCATATGTAGATTAATGTCTTTCTTGACTTTTGGAAAATCTAAGGACCTGATCTCTTTCAAATAGTTCAGGTAATGCTAACATACTATTCTCTTTACCTTCTCCTTCTATAATTTTAATTAAACATATGTTAACATATTTTAACATTTAAAATTCTTCCATTACACAAAAATGCTTATTTTAGAAATTAATATGAAATGCATTATAAGAAAATGTTGAAATTTACTTCTAATCTCATATGACCTGTAGAACAATTCTGTTAAGAACCAAATAAATATCATTAGAATTTTGATTGGATTTCAGTTAACAGTTTATGGTTTTGGAAATAATTTTTATCTTAGCAAAGTTAAGATTTCCTCTCCTGGGGAATGCCATATTCCAATTTAGGAATCTTGATGCCATTTTATTTGCTTATTTATCTATTGTTAGTGGTAATAGATGGTTTGAAGAAAATTATTTGATTTTTGTATAATTAAATAATAGTTTTACTCTACAGAATTATTCATTTGATGAATGTGTTTTCCTTTCTGGAATCACAATGCTTATTTCTAGCATTGGCTAAAACCTACAGAATAGTACTGGATGGTAGGGCTGAGAGTTGGCATCTTTTCTCCTTTTAAGATAGGTTTATTAAGATATAAATTCACCCACTGAAAATGTACAATTCAATGATATTTAGTATGTTCACAGAGTTGTGCAACCATGATCACAATCACTTTTAGGAGGTTTCATCACTGCTCCATATCCATTAGCGCTCACCACTATTAACCTTCTACCCTCTCCTCAGGCCCTGGCAACCCCTACTTTCTGTTTCTATAGATTTGTCTAATCTGGACTTTCCATACAAATGAAGTCATACAGTATGTTTCCTTTTGTTACTGACTGCTTTCACTTCCTGGAATTTTTTTCAAGGGTCATCAGTGCTAGATAATGTATCAGTATTTCAGTCCTTCCTTTTACTGCCAAATAATATTCCATTGTATGGCTATAATATATTTTATGTATCCATTCACTAGATGATGGACATTTGGGTTGTTTCCTTTTCTGGCTATTAAGAATGCTGCTAAGAATATTTGTGGACACTTACATATGGACATATATTTTAATTTCTCTTGGGTATTTATCTGGGAGTGGAATTTCTTGGTCACATAGTAGCTCTGTTTAACATTTTGAGGAACTGCCAAACTTTTTTCTAAAGAAGGTGGCTATTTTACAGAGCCACCAGAAATGTATGAAGGTTCCAATTTCTCTACCACAAGCCAACACTTGTTATTGTCTGTGTTTTTTGTTATAACCATTCTAGTTGGTGTGAAGCAGTATCTCATTGTGGTATTGATTTTCATTTCTCTAATGACTAAAGATTTTCAGCATCTTTTCATGACCTTATTAGTCATTAGTGTTTCTTCTTTGAAGTAATGTTTGCAGATACTTCACCTATTTTATAATTAGAATATTTGTCTTTTTGTTGTTGCATTGTAAGAGTTATATTTTCTGAATATGAGTATCTTTTCAGAGAATATGAGTTGAAAATATTTTCTCCCATTCTGTGAGTTGTCTATTCATTTTCTTTGTGGTATACTTTGAAGGACACAGGTTTTTAGTATTGGTTTTTATTTCGATGAAGTCAAATTTATTTAGTTTTTCTTCTGTTGCTTGTATTTTTGGTGTTATATATAAGAAATTAGTGCCTAACCTAAGGATACAAAGATTTACTCCTGTGTTTAATTCCAAGGGTTTTATAGTTTTAGCTCTTACATTTAGTCCTTTGTTCCACTTCTTCAGAAACTTAAAGCCATTTCTATGCTGGGTATCTGTTATTCATTCCCAGTATATTTCATCTTTAACTCAGTTCTCGAGTAGAAGCAATTTTAAGAGCAGCCCTTCTTGCCTGCTGGAGTTCTATTTGGACTGATGTATACTGCTCCTTCCAAATGCTGATGATCCAAAGCAGCAATGAAATCTCAAAGGGAGTTCCCTATCTTCTGTCTCATGGCCAACCCTGAATCCATCCTTCAACTCTCTAAATTAGGTAGTAGTAGTAGATTCTGCCAGTACCTTCTCTGCCTACTTCCTGTGACACAAACCACCTTCTGAGGAAGAAAGTTTGATTTTCAGTTCTTCTTCAATCAAGGGCCATCTGCAAGTCCCTTAGCAGAAATTGCTTGTAAACCACACATTTCTTTTCTCAAGTTCACAGATGTGTTTTCCCACTTTAATACTCCTTTTGCCAAGCACAGTGCTTGGCCTATGGTAGGAGCTCAGTAAATATTTGTTAAGTGAATTGATGAATTTCACCTAATTATTTGAGATATAAACAGAAAATGTGTGGTGAGGAACGGACAGAAGAGGAGTTAAACCCTCTGCTCAAGTCACCATCTTTCTTTGGAATCAGGATACACTTTCCATCAAGCAAAATTCTATGCTTTACACCTTTATCTATCTTCCAGCCTCAGAACCACCTTTCATCTCCAAGTTGTTTATCTTCTCACTTTGTGGACTCATGTGAATTATATCCTTTTAACTCCAATCTCTTAGCTCCTCTTAGCTCCTCGTATTGTCATATCACCTTTCCTGAAGAAATTTGTTTTAATGTTACATGTTTGTTCATAATGTTGTAATTGACTCTCGCTTGTCTATAAAATAAATGACGCT